>NC_136262.1:24436543-24471543 GCF_964187855.1 Myxine glutinosa | reverse complement strand
TAATGTTTTTACTATTCATATTGTATTTCAATAATTCGATTTGGTGTCGTTTTAGGATCTTAAGAAAACTTGTTTTAATCTGCTAACTGTAGCCCCCTGAG
Source organism: Myxine glutinosa (assembly GCF_964187855.1). Classification (NCBI taxonomy): domain Eukaryota; kingdom Metazoa; phylum Chordata; class Myxini; order Myxiniformes; family Myxinidae; genus Myxine; species Myxine glutinosa. The sequence continues at coordinate 24,471,442 of NC_136262.1, read as the reverse complement.
TTAGCATACATCTGATTAGTTGTTTAAATATATTGATAAGTTCAGTGGTGCATGTGGTTGTTCTCACAGTCCAAACTAGATCGGGACTCGATAGAGTGAATATCTCCGCCAGGCTGAACAGTTTGTTTTGAATCCCACTGATAGGCCGGATCTGGATTCGGACCTGAACCAAAACGAAATCGGCTTGTTCTCGTCACCTAACCAACTCATCCACCAAGTTTTGTCATAACTCGTCCATAACATTGTATAAATATCATGTTATATATCGCTTTTCATGCGATCCCTCAATGGTGAAGAATAACTTCAAAATTAAATAATTATCGTATCCGAATCCATTATTTTTTTTTGTATACAAGATCGAGGCTCGTGAAAGAGCCAACATTAATCACACAAAATGTCAAACCGACACATAAAACACAAAATAAGGGGAGCGGTAGACAAGATGGGGAGAGAGGGGGAAGGACACAAACACAACATTTGAGAGCAGGGACATCGAGAGAACTGTGGGAGGGAGAGGGCTTGGGGGGCGGTGGGAGAGGTATAAAACATATGGACACTGCAAGGACTTCCAGGAAAGAAGTTGGAATTCCAAAAAAGTGTATCTGGGGTGAATTAGCGGGGGTAGAAAAGATCAAGGTTTTGGATGGGGGAAGATAAGAGATGGTGGTGAACAGCCGTTTTAAAGACCTGGACGGAGAGGTGGGATTGAAGATCGTGAGGGAGTTTGTTCCAGAGGCGGGAGAAAAGGAGAATGAAAGAGTGAAGGTGAGCAGAGAGCCTAGATTTTGGCAGTTTAACCATAAGAGGGTTGCTGGCAGTTCTTCTGCGACCTGTAGGAATATTTGGGGGACCAAAATTGCATCAATTCTTCCTTGTCACGCACAACCTGTCCACCAAGTTTCGTCCAAATCCGTCCAAAACTTTTTGAGATATCCTGCTAAGTATCGTTTTTGGCCCTATCTCTCAATGGTGAAGAATCACTTAAAAAAATTCGACTTGACGGATCCGAATCCGGATCTTTACCAAAATCGAATCATTTCGCCCGTGTCATATACACTACCTCTCTGCCAAATTTCGTTCGAATCCGTCCACAACTTTTTGAGACATCTTGTTCAAAGTCAGACAAACAGACAGGGGTGAAAATATAACCTCCATCCACCTTCGGTGGCGGAGGTAATTTTTTCACCTGCAACCGTACCATAAAATAGCTTCTTAGGAATGTTGCTGTCTAAGAAAGGCATTTCATACAATGTGGAATGGAAACGAATCTCGTTTATCAAATAATTTTGTGTGAAATTTTTTATTATTGATATCGATTTGTAATTCTAAAAAATAAATTGTATTGTGAGTTTGGTTTTCCTTTTTCGTTCGAGTTACTTTGAATATATAGTGTTCCTGTTTTCTCTTTTCTGTTATTGGGCGTCGCCTCTGGATAACTCCGAAAGGACGCGGCATGTCTACTGGGCCCCAGACGCCGTTTGCAACTATTAACTCAAGGTGGATCTTCCGCCCAAAGTCGGTTTAACGTACCGGTGAGCTCAGCAAAGCAAATGGAGATTGTCCCGGCAGTTACGTGACAGACCCTAGTCATTCGGCCGAGCGAAACCAACGTCACGTAACCACACCTGAGATTGAACTTTGATAACAAATCCAGGCTGACCAAATGCCTCAGCAGTCTTATGTCGCCATCAAAACAGATAGAATAAGTTAATACACTATTTCTTAGAGAAATGGCCTTTATTGCCTGAAAAAAAAAAAGGAAGCAAATATTTACAATGGCAGGTCAAGCAGGTATTTACAGGCAGATAAGACAATGAAATTGATTATATCACAATAATTACAGCTCTCATACATTCCTCTTTTCTCTTAAGTGACGTTCCCGCCCTCGGATCATTATCTGCAATGATTTTGCACTTTACAGTACATATGCTGCCATCATGCATCCGATCTGGAGGGAGAGAGAGATTGGTGATTGACAAAGAATAAAGGGCTGAATGATTGGCAACAAAGATGAGCTGATATACAAAGAAATAGATGGGGAAAGGACGTACCCTCTGCACACCTTCTACTTGTTGACTCTGGGTCCCACATCCTGACTGAAGCTAGGACCCTGCAAACTCGCTCCCCTCCTGTACCTTAAACAGGAGGAGCCCCCCGGTGTTTCTTCAGGGTGCTGTGATGTCACTCGCGGCACGTGTGAGTGTGAAGTGTGCCTCCTGACAAGGCGCTGGAGTTTCCCTGTGCAGGTACGGTGCTGTGCGCTCACGGCACATAGAGAAAGAATCTCCAGACAGGGCGCATGTGCTTTGTTGATGGGCCAGAGGGTCCAGCGACGGAGCTATCAGACGTGGGAATGCGAAAGCGAAGGTCTGCGAGGTCGGAAGGAGAAGATACAAGGAAGAGTGAAAAAAGACGGACCCAGAAGACAAAAGAAAGACCGAATGCTGAAGACAAACCATGAAATTGATAAAGACAAACATGTCAGTATATGACTGACAAAGCACGAACGAGAATGAAATAAATAATGTGAGCGGACCGACAAAGCGAAAGGAATGATAGAAGCAATGACGTAAAAGGAAACACGAGAAAGGAGGATGAGAAGGACTCACATTGTGCGAGTAATAAATATAATCAATCGTTGTGTTAAGTCTGTGATCTCTTCAAGTAACAAAGCTTTTAATATTAATACCCCTTTCTCCCCCTCCGTCTCTCAGATTCCCTCACACAGCCCCTTTATAACCCCTCTGAATTTCCTTTGTTTGCTTCGCCCCTCCCATTATTTATGGACAGAGAGCTCTCTTGATGCGATCTCCTTCGAGAAGCGCTCATGAAATGCTCAAGATAACAGCCCTCAGGGCACTTGTGAGGAGAATCGGTTCCAATTATGTGATTATTGCGCGATATTTTGTCAGAGCTGCTCGGGAAGTGGTTACGGGGGCTGTGGGAATAATGCGTTCGTGGTTGAGGAAAATATTTGGCAGATGGTCCGTAAAAAGGAATATGGGGTAATTTAAAAAAATGCAGTTGTTAATTTATTCCTGCACATGTTCTGGACCCAATCAGACTCATACATGTGGAGGGACGAATTTGTAAAGAAAGGGGCCGGATATAAACCCATGGGTATCCCCAATGCCTGCTGGAGAATCTTTGGATCAGAACCCATGGTATCCCCACTGTCTGCTGGATTATCTTGTTGCGAAATGAAAAGAAACTGTTGTTTAGGAGAAATCTAATTATTTCTTTGTTTCTTTTTTGAAAAACTGCATGACTATTGATTTTACTTTACAGACCAGTGTGCTCTTTACGACTTTACCTCCGCCACCAAAGGTGGATGTTTATGTTTTCATAAAGGTTTATGTTTTTACCCCTGTCTGTCCGTGTGTCTGTCCGTTTGTCTGTTTGTGAACAAAATATCTCAAAAAGTTGTGGACTGATTCAGCGGAAATTTGGCAGAGAGGTAGTGTATGTCACAAGGACGAAATGATTAGATTTTCGTAAAGATCCCGAATCGGATCCGGCTACTAGAATTTTAAAAGTGATTCTTCACCATTGGGAGATTGGGCCAAAAACGATACATAGCAGGATATGTCAAAAGGTTATGGATGGATTTGGACGAAACCCACCGCCCCCTTCCCATGCCCCCCCCCCCCCCAAAGCCCTCGCCCTCTCTCAGATCTCTCGATGTCTCCATGTCTCTCGGTCCCTGCTCTCAAATGTTGTGTTTGTGTCCTTCCCCCTCTCTCCCCATCTTGTCTACCGCTCCCGATGTTATATGTTTTATGTGTCGGTTTGTCTTTCTGTGTGATTAATGTTCGCTCTTTCACGAGCCTCGATCTTGTATACAAAAAAAAAAAAAAAAAAAACTTGTTGGACAGGTTGCGTGTGTGACAAGGAAGAATCGATTCAATTTTGGTGAAGATCCGGATCCAGCTCGTGGAATTTTTAAAGTGATTCTTCACCATTTAGTGATATGGCCAACCAGGTGGAGGTATGGTCTCTGCTGAGTGCCGTTCTAGTTAATGTTATGTTTTCACCAATGTCTGTTTTTTCTGTTTGTCTATATGTTTGTCTGTGAACAGGATATCTCAAAACGTTGTGGACGGATTTGGACGAATGTCGGTGGACAGGTTGGGTGTTTGACAAGAACGAATCGATTCAATTCTGGTGAAGATCCGAATCCAGACAAGGATACGAGAGTATTTTTTAAAGTTATTCTTCACCATTGAGAGATGGGGCTAAAAACGATGTATATGTCACGATATTTAAAAAGTTGCAGACGGATTATGACGAAACGTAGTGGATGATTTTGGTATGTGACGAGAACAAGCCGATTCGATTTTCTTTGAGGTACAGATGCAGATCCGGCCTTTCAGTGGGATACAAAACGTAAACTCTTCAGCCTTGCGGAGGTGTGCCTCTACCAGGTGCCCTTCTAGTTTGCCCATCCCCTGCTCAGCAAGAGACGGGGTTTTGCAATCACTTCTGTGAGTCTGTCCGGGCCGTAACTTTTATACCATTTGTGGTATTGTCATCAAATTTTCAACAAAGCTTTATTATGAGAATATGAAGAAAATAAATAAATAAATTTGTAAAAAGGTCAAAGGTCAGCATCATATAAAATAGTCAAGTTTCCTCCGATTGACCTGGAATTTTAAGAATTTGCATATTGCGTCACTGAATTGGTTCACCAATCAAAATATACAAGCTGATTGTTTGTTTTTTTAGATCAAAAGGTCAAGATTGCGTACAATCGCAAATTTTCACCCGATTGACCTGAAATTTAAAGAATTTGCATATTGCGTCACAGAATTGGTTCACCAATCAAAATATATAAGCTGATTTTTTTTTTTGATCCAAAGGTCAAACCTGCATAAAATCATCAATTTTAATTTTGTATTTTTTTGTTAAACTGTTTTCGTTATTATGAGTATATGGAAGAAGAAGACATCTGAATACAAACGGACGTCGGCGGGCTTCGCATTTTCAGATGCTTTCTAGTTTTCATTGTGATCACGCTCGGAGAACTGTTCTAATTTCAGGGCAATTAGCATTAAAGGTATTTCAATTTTTTTTAACAATGGACTGAAGATTATACAGTGATACGTTGATAGGCCTAGTGGTTTAATGCATATTAGAATCTTCACTCTGGCGTATAATTTCGCATCAAGGCAGAAATGTCTGGAGAATGAGCCCTTTCGGAGCCATACATGGCCACAAATGACAAACTGTCGTATCGTAAACAAAAACTAGATATTAAAAATCGTTTATTTTTGTGTGGCAAAAGTACTTCATTGGGTGGATGATAAAGCGAGGACACCGAGCAAGTGTGCAGGTGTGCTTGACCATGATTAATACATGAGAGGTTTTGTGGAAGTACATTATGAGATGATCAATACATTTTAATTTCCTGGGGGTTTCTTTCTTTGTTGAAACAAGCCAGCATTCCTTTCTTAACCTCTTTGGCACATTTTGTTTGAACCATCACCCTGTTGATTGCCCATTCTATATGCACAACCAATGAAGTCTTCAAGAATAATGCAACCAACAAAGTCTTCAAGACTAATGCAACCAACAAAGTCTTCAAGACTAACGCAACCAATGAAGTCTGCAAGACTAATGCAGCCAACAAAGTCTTCAAGACTAACGCAACCAACAAAGTCTTCAAGACTAATGCAACCAACGAAGTCTTCAAGTCTAATGCAACCAACAAAGTCTTCAAGACTAATGCAACCAACGAAGTCTTCAAGTCTAATGCAACCAACGAAGTCTTCAAGTCTAATGCAACCAACAAAGTCTTCAAGACTAATGCAACCAACAAAGTCTTCAAGACTAATGCAACCAATGAAGTCTTCAAGACTAATAACCAACGAAGTATTCAAGTCTAATGCAACAAACGAAGTCTTCAAGACTAACAACCAACGAAGTATTCAAGACTAACGCAACCAATGAAGTCTTCAAGACTAACAACCAACGAAGTCTTCAAGACTAACAACCAACGAAGTATTCAAGACTAATGCAACCAATGAAGTCTTCAAGTCTAATGCAACAAACGAAGTCTTCAAGACTAACAACCAACGAAGTATTCAAGACTAACGCAACCAACAAAGTCTTCAAGACTAACGCAACCAACAAAGTCTTCAAGACTAACAACCCACGAAGTATTCAAGACTAACGCAACCAATGAAGTCTTCAAGACTAAAAACCAACGAAGTATTCAAGACTAACACAGCTAATGAAGTCTTCAAGACTAACAACCAACCAAGTATTCAAGACTAACGCAACCAACGAAGTCTTCAACACGAATAACCAACAAAGTCTTCAAGACTAATGCAACCAACAAAGTCTTCAAGACTAATGCAACCAATGAAGTCTTCAAGACTAACAACCAACCAAGTATTCAAGACTAACGCAACCAACGAAGTCTTCAACACGAATAACCAACAAAGTCTTCAAGACTAATGCAACCAATGAAGTCTTCAAGACTAATGCAACCAACAAAGTCTTCAAGACTAATGCAACCAACAAAGTCTTCAAGACTAATGCAACCAACAAAGTCTTCAAGACTAACAACAAAGAAGTCTTCAAGACTAACAACCAACGAGGTCTTCAAGACTTCAAGACAACTAAAGCAAAAAGACAAATTGCAAGGTTGCCTGTGACGCAATAAACCATTCAGTGAAGCAGTTGTTAAACAACACAGAAAGGAATGGTCAAGTTGAATTCCTGTTATTTTAACCGTGGCAAATGTATAACCTTGGGTAATTTGTTCATGGTATAATATTTTACGGACATATAAAGGGAAAGTTTATTGCGCGCTCGTAAATAAGGTGAAATACATTTCGATTCCATCCACCATCATCTGAAAGTGTGGACTCAAAACGTGGCAAATGAAGTCGTAAATCAGAACACCATAGTAATAGCTTGTCTGCTCCATGCTGAGGATTCACTCGCAAGCACCACGTCCTTGACAATGGCGTGAACAGACGAACAGAAGGCGATGGTTTCCGATTCGGAGTGATGTCATAATGACAACTGGGAGAATTAGATTGCTGTATTGTTGGTAAGTGCAGAGCTCAATGGTCCTGATTGTCAGGAAGTCAGATGAAAAGCGACACGCTCACTTTTCCACAGTCTGCCACTTGGATAAAGCTTTCCGGACAAATGGATCACCTTGTGAAATCGTGCCAATCAGTGTGGAAATGTTTGCGATGAAAGGCGGATATCGGATTAGCTTTTCTTGTTCTGTTCTGTGGAACTCCAATTCACGTGGAAAATTGTGACCTCCCGTGATCTCCTTGAGGGGAACCTATAAATAACTCGGGTATCTTTGTTCCTTTGTCAATGTTCAATATCGAGGATTGCATACTTTGCTCTTGAAGACATTTTTTCAGGAACAAGAAGATTAATTTTTTGTCCATGTTCAATATTCAAGGATTGCAAACTTTGCTCATAATGAGAGCAAAGTCTTCTAATTCCATCCCTGCGATTTTTCTGGCGTTGATGTAGCCTAAGCGTTGATATAGCCTAAGCGTTGATGTAGTTGTTTAGCGTTGATGTAGCCTAATTCCATGTACGATATTCCTTCTTCGCCAACTGGTCTCCTCTTGTATTAAAGTTCCATGTATAATCATTATCTCTGACAATAATTGCATTTTAATTCTTTATTCCCTTTTACTGGTGTCGCAGATTGCAAACAATGATGTCGAAGCTATTGACCACACTGGTTTCTAAACTGCTAACTACCATTATTTCAGGGTCCGAGGTTGTCTTCATTTTCAAGATAATTTTTTTTCCCATTGGGAAAAAGTGGGCTAATAATGAATCTCGAGTCTCCTCCCCTGCTTCCTGATGGTTCATGTATGTAAGCTTTCAATTGAAACTGTGCAACAATACATTAGGACGTCTCCCTCACCTGCTCACTCTCTCAAAGTTGAGGGTGGTTGCCCACCTGCATTAATTTGTCCCCTTATTCACCAGATTGCGGAATAATTTCTGTGTCTGTTGTCTCATCCTCCTCACTGCAGTCTTTCAAATACTTTGCCCATCACTACTTCATGAGCTGATCCATGCACATTAGGGTGGTCCAAAAAACATCGATCTCTCCCATTTTGATGCTCTATTGGATTATTGTTAGAAATTGTCTAAAACATTCACCCACCAAATATTTTCGCTCAATTCCATCTAGAAACTCATACACACTTCAATTGAAATATGGCGTTTTTCACCAAATTTGGCTAAATGAGAACAATCCAATAGCAACCTAGGTGGAAAAAGTACATGCACTATTGTACGAAGCCATTTTGTGGTTCATGACTTTTTGCATGCGCTTGCGCCTGTGAGTGTGAAATCATCATGGTCGAAACATGTTTGACAATGCTTGAAACATGTTTGAAACATGTTCATACATGTCTGACTCATGTTTCGACCATGAGGACTTCACAGGGGTATGTATGTACCATCAATGACATTATTTAGGAAAAAAATATTTCTAAAGTCTTTGTAAGTCATTAAAATTGACCAAAATGACAAATTTATATGTTGAGTGTGTATGAGTTTATAGATGACTCAGATGCAAAATATTTTTTGGGTGAATGATTTAGACCATTTCTAACAATAATCCAATAGAGCATCAAAATCCAGATAAAAAAGTGATTTTTTTGCATTTTTGGACCACCCTAATGCACATCCATTAACCCTTCCACACATGCTGATTCTTTCACATTATGTTCTTTTCTGGTTACCGGTGATTGTTTTTGTAATATTTGATTCTTTTTTCCTCCTTGTACCTCTTGTATGTCCACCCCCAATACCCTATCGAAATTTTTGAACTTGCTGCCATTTGCCCTTTCACTCGTCCATGAGCCTACATCTTTGTGTATAAACAAGAGGGCACTCAATCTTGGGTTGAAGTCAGTGGCACGGCAGTTCAAGCCACAGCACCGCTCTGATGTTATCATTCTCCATATCATGATGCAACAAAGAAATTCTGATGATTAACTAGAACGGCACTCAGTAGAGAGCACACATCCATCTGGTTGGCCCGATCACTCAATGGTGAAGAATCACTGAAATAATTAAATAATTCTCATATCCGAATCCATAATCAGATCTTCACCAAAATCGAATTGATTTTTCCTTGTCAGACACCCAACCGGTCCACCAAGTTTCGTCCAAATCCGTCCACAACTTTTAGAGATATCCTGCTACGTAACGTTTTTGCCCCCATCTCCCAATGGTGAAGAATCACTTGAAAAATTAAATAATTGTCATATCCGAATCTAAATTCACATCTTCACCAAAATCGAATCTGTTTGTCCTTGTCAGACACCCAACCGGTCCACCAAGTTTCGTCCAAATCCGTCCACAACTTTTTGAGATATCCTGCTACGTAACGTTTTTGCCCCCATCTCCCAATGGTGAAGAATCACTTGAAAAATTAAATAATTGTCATATCCGAATCTAAATTCACATCTTCACCAAAACCGAATCTGTTTGTCCATGTCAGAGACCCAACCGGTCCACCAAGTTTCGTCCAAATCCGTCTACAACTTTTTGAGATATCCTGCTATGTATCGTTTTTGGCCCGATCTCCCAATGGTGAAGAATCACGAAACAAATTCTAGTAGACGGATCTGAATCCGGATCTTCACCAAAATCTAAACATTTCGTCCTTGTCATATACGCTACATCTCTGCCAAATTTCGTCCGAATCCGTCCACAACTTTTTGAGAGATTTTGTTCACAGACAAACAGACATGGGTGAAAACATAACCTCTATCCACCTTTGGTTACTATTAACCAAATTAAATACAATTATAATTTAATTATAATTGTGGACGGATTTGGACGAAACTGTTCTCCACTCTGGGCCGGTGCTCCTGCCTCACACCTAGCTCGGCTTCACGCTGTTGAAACGAAAGCTTTCAGAATCATTGGAATCTCCCGCGACGAAGCTATCTCTGAGGGCCTTTCACTCGCTTACCTCAGGCAGGTTGGTGGTCTTTCTGTTTTCTACCGACTCCTCTCCGGCCTTGCTCCTCCAGCTCTCTCTGTGCTCTGTCCCCCAAATATTCCTACAGGTCGCACAAGATCTGCCTGCAACCCTCTTAGGCACTGCAGCTATGGATCAAATATCTAATATATAGGGTAAAGCTCATTCTAACCACTCCCTCACTGACTGACTGATATTAATATTTGGTACCTGCCGGGTGCCGGAGAAAGCTGAAATTTGACGGGCAGACAGATATCGAAGCCAGCTAGAGGATGAGGACAGGGGAGAGCAGGAGAACGGTGAGGGGAATCAGGAGGAGGTGTGACTCAATCCATCAACCCTCTTCTGGTGAAACTGCCAAAATCAAGACTCTCTGCTCACCTTCACTCCTTCATTCCTCTTTTCTCCCGCCTCTGGAACAAACTCCCCCACTCTCTTCAATCCTACTCCTCCCTCCACGTCTTTAAAACAGCTGTTCACCACCATTAGGCTATGAGCCAAGGGGGTTGGTCGGTACCATACAGATGGAGTAAGGCTCATTGTGATTTTTAGCAAGATATATGTCCCTAGATATAATAATAATAATAATAATTCATTTATTTTGTATAGCGCTTTTCCAGAAGCCCAAAGGCGCTTTGACAGAGTGGAAAACATAATGCATAACAATACATGAAAACAACAATTGCAAAAAGACAAGAATCAAGAAAACAAACAGCAGCGATATACGGCATATATATAAGACAAGAATCAAAAAGACAAGACAAGAATCAATAGGGAAATATTTAAAGCAAAAGGAGGGAGAAGGAGAAGAGATAGTCAGGGGTTAAATGCTGTGGGTTGAATGTTGAATGCAGCGTTGAACAGGTGGGTCTTTAGTGATGTTTTGAATGTGGTGAGTGAGGAGGAGTCTCTGATGGTGTGAGGTAGTGAGTTCCAGAGGGTGGGAGCAGCGATGGAGAAGGCCCTGTCCCCCCAGGATCTGAATTTGGTCCGGATGGAGGGGGTCAGGAGGTTGGTACCAGCAGAGCGGAGGTTGCGGGTGGGAGTGTGTCTGGAGAGGAGGTCAGCCAGGTAGGATGGGGCCAGGTTATGGAGGGCTTTGTATGTCAAGAGGAGGATTTTGTACTGGATTCTCTGGGGGATGGGGAGCCAGTGAAGCTTGTAAAGGACGGGGGTGATGTGGTCACGGGTCCGGGAATGAGTGAGTAGACGGGCAGCGGAGTTCTGAATGTATTGGAGTTTATTGGTGATTTTTGAGGGTGAACCATAGAGGAGGCTATTGCAGTAGTCCAGACGGGAGGTGATGAAGGCGTGGATGAGGGTTTCTGCAGCCGTGGAGGAGAGGGATGAGCGGAGACGGGCGATGTTTTTCAGGTGAAAGAAGGCTGTCTTTGTGATCTGTTTAGTGTATTTGTCGAAGGAAAGGGTTTGGTCAAAGATGACGCCAAGATTCCGGATGTGAGGGGAGGTGGATACTGGGATACCGTCGATGTTGAGGGCAAAGTTATGGGTGGATTTTGTGAGCGTTTTTGGGCCAATGATGATTATTTCAGATTTATCACAGTTAAGCTTGAGGAAGTTGATTTGAAGCCAGGATTTTATTTCAGTGATGCAGTTTGTCAGGATAGAGTGGGTGTCGGTGGAGACGGACTTGGTGGAGATGAAAAGCTGGATGTCATCGGCGAAGCAGTGGAATTGGAGACCATGACGGCGGATTAAGTGACCGAGCGGGGACAGGTAAAGGATGAAGAGGAGGGGGCCAAGAACTGAACCTTGGGGGACACCTTGGGGGAGGGGAGCAGTGGGGGATTTGCAGTTATTGATGGAGATGAACTGGCATCTGTCAGAGAGGTATGATTTAATCCAAGAGAGGGCAGTGCCGGTGACGTTAAAGGTGGATTCAAGTCGGGTGAGGAGGATAGTGTGATCGATGGTGTCAAAGGCAGCGCTGAGGTCGAGGAGGACGAGAATGTTGAGGTTGCCAGCGTCAGAGGAGAGGAGAAGGTCGTTGGTGATTTTGAGGAGAGCAGTTTCAGTACTGTGGTTGGAGCGGAATCCGGATTGGAATGTTTCATACAAGTTATTGGCAGAGAGATGATGTTTGAGTTGAGTGGCTACAGCGCGTTCCAAAACTTTTGACAGAAAGGGTAGGTTGGAGATGGGTCTGAAGTTGTTTAGGGTGTCAGGGTTTAGACCAGGTTTTTTTAGAATGGGGGTAACAGCAGCAATTTTGAGGGAAGGTGGGACGATGCCTGTAGACAGGGAGGAGTTTATTGTTGCAATGATAAGTGGAGAGAGAGCAGGGAGGGAGGCTTTGACAAAGCTGGAGGGGATGGGGTCAAGAGTGCAGGTGGCAGTTTTCATTCCTATGAGGAGTTCAGAGAGGTCAGTAGGAGAGATTGGGGAGAACCGAGACAGGGGATGGCAGGACAAGGGGGGGCAGGTGGTTGGAGGGGGAGCGGGTGCGGCGGTGGTCAAGCTGTTGTAGATGTTGTCAATTTTGCGTTGGAAGAAAGAGAGGAAGGAGATGCAGTTGTCTACTGTGAATGACTGGGTGGTGGTGTTCAGGGGGCGGAGGAGTTTGTTTATTGTCGAGAAGAGTGCTTTTGGGTTTCCGGAGCCAGAGTGGATAATTTGAGAGTAGTAGGCAGAGCGGGCGAGGGAGAGGGCATCTTTGTAGTGTTGTATGTGGTCCTTGTAGGCTTGGGAGTGAACTGTGAGACCCGTTTTATTGCGGAGTCTTTCAAGTTGGCGAGCACGAGTTTTCATCAGGTGGAGTTCAGGGGTAAACCAGGGAGCAGAATGGGTGAAAGAAACTGTTTTGGTTTTTACAGGCGCAAGCTGGTCAAGGCAGGAGGAGAGAGTGTGGTTGTAGTAGTCAGTGAGGTCGGAAGGGGTGTGGAGGTCAATGAAGGGAGAAGTGGACATTTTTTCAGAGAGGGTGGATGAGAATGAGGTAGGTGAAAGAGCGTTTAGCTTACGGAAGTTGATTGTGCGATAATGCCTTGGTGTTGGGGCGGGGATGTTGATGGTCAGAGTGATGGCTAGGTGGTCAGAGAGGGTGAGGTCGGAGCCATAGAGATGGTGCAAATTTAATCCAGTGGAGCAGACAAGGTCCAAAATGTGACCACGGATATGGGTAGGAAAGTCGACATGTTGAGTGAGGTTAAAGCAGGTGAGTAAATCAGTGAAGTCAGTGGTTATTGTGGAGTCAGTGGAGTCCATGTGGATATTGAAATCACCAAGGAGGAGGATTGAGGGGGAGAGGGAACATAGCTGGGTCAGAAAGTAGGAGAAGTCAGACAGGAATGATGGGTGTGGTTTGGGAGGGCGGTAGACGACAGCCATGACTGACTGCGTGTGACCAGAGAGTTTTAAAGCCAGGTGTTCAAATGATGGAGCAGATGAGATGGAGATGAGGTTGGTCTTGATGTCTTGACGGTGGATAACGGCAATTCCACCACCTCGGCCCTCCGAGCGTGGTTTATTGACGTAGGAATATCCATTGGGTGTGGTGAGGTTGAGTGTGTAGTAGTCCAGAGGTTGTTGCCAGGTTTCGGTGAGACAGAGAAAGTCCAGTTTGTTATCCAGGATGTATTCGTTCAGGATGAGGCATTTATTGTTGAGGGACCGGGTGTTGAACAGGGTGAGCTTGATGTTGTTTTGAACAGCAGGGATGAATTCAGGTGATTTAGCCAGGGTTCGTAGGCAAGAGGTGCGATCGTGTGGGTTGCTGTGACCAGGTGCGCTGGGACGAAGAGTGAGAGTGCGCTGAGCCGACCAGAGGACGGGGATGGAGTGACCTGATTGCAAATAAACAAACTTGCGACCGGAGCCACGGTGAATGTACCTGGGTCGTCGGAGGAGTCCATTTGATTTGATGGCAGAGATGCATGATGGGGTGGAGCGGGTATTGAGCAGAAGAAGCCTTGCGGCGGAGTACTTCAGAGCCATGCCAGGCAGGAGCGAAGGGACGAGTACGAGGCCAAGGTCGAGGAGGCAAAGCGGCAAACGCAGCGGCAAACGCAGCGGCAAACGCAGCGGCAAACGACTGCAGCCGCTAATCAAGACCACAGCGGCAAACAAGGCCACAAGGCCACCGGCAAACAAGGCCACGGCCACAATCAACGGGAGCGGGCCTTTCGAATTCCGTATTCCGTACCATCAAAAGCAGATTCCGTTATCCAGCCGGAGAACACGCGGCACGTGCGGGTGTGAAAAGGCAGGACAGGTGTGAGATGTCAGGTCAGAAAGGTAGAAGCAGACCCTGTACATCCATCCAGTCGGAGAAGCGGCGAATATGCAACGCCAGCGTCCTCTCGCAACCGAACCTGGAAGTCAAAGTCAAAGATATGAAAAAAAAGTGATAGCAGTGTATAACTCTCGGCCATCTCTGTGTTATCACCCGAAATATTATTATACGCCCGCTTCGCTTCGCCAAAAAATGTGATATTTGCTAAAATTGGAATAAATATATGTTTTTAAGGACCACAGAGTGCCAATAATTTGCATACTGGATGCCAACTAATATAGTTGGGTAATACAGATGCAAATACAGTAATGTTTAACCCTTTAGCACCTATAATATCAAAATTAGGGGGTATGGTTGAACATATTTTGAACTTTACCAAAATATGTGCCCCAAACAACCACCATATTACAAAGTAATGATATATTCCAATGCAGTGGTTCCTTGCGAAGATTTTGAGGGGTCAAATGTTACTCTGAGAGTTTTCATTTTTGAAATATTGACAAAAATGTACAATGTGAATTCTGAACTAGAAGCGATTTCGACCACTTTTTCACTAAATTTAACATATTTTTTGTCATTATATCAAAAATTTGATAAATAACCCCCACAAATGTTCTATATTTCTATTACTATATTAGTTGGCATCCAGTATGCAAATTATTGGCACTCTGTGGTCCTTAAAAACATATTTATTCCAATTTTAGCAAATATCACATTTTTTGGCGAAGCGAAGCGGGCGTATAATAATATTTCGGGTGATAACACAGAGATGGCCGAGAGTTATACACTGCTATCACTTTTTTTTCATATCTAGGGACATATATCTTGCTAAAAATCACAATGAGCCTTACTCCATCTGTATGGTACCGACCGGTCAATTTGGGGGGTCTGGCTCATAGCCTACATCTCTTATTTCCCCCTATCCAAAACCTTGATCTCTTCTACCCCCGTTAATTCATCCCAGATCCACATTTTTGAAATACCGACTTCTTTCCTGGAAGTCCTAGCAGTGTCCATGTGTTTTTGTTTTTTTACCTCTCCCACGCCCCCGCCCCTTCCCGTGCCTCCTCTCCCCAAGCCCTCTCCCTCCCACAGATCTCCCGATGTCCCTGTTCTCTACTGTTGTACTTGTGTCCTTCCTTCTCTCTCCCCATCTTGTCTCATGCTCCCTTTATCTTATGTTTTGTGTCAGTTTGTCTTTTTGTGATTAATGTTAGCTCTTACACGAGCCTCGATCTTGTATACAAATTTTTTTTTTAAATCACTATTAATTAAATAATATTTATTAATATTAATTATTAATATATTATTTTAAGTAATAATATGAATTAAAATTTTAAATAATAATTTTAAATAATTATATAATTAAAAATTTAATAAATATTATTAATATTTTAATGATTTAGTTTGTTATTTGGTAATTACATTTTGAATACTGAGTAGTTGTTTAATTTGTATGATGCAACAAAGAAACTGATGATTAATGAAGGAGTAATGCTGTTGTTTGCATTAAATTCACTGGCTTGACATTGTCATCCAAGCAAGGATGGGCGCCGACCAGGTGAGGATTTGAACCGTTAATTTTTAGATTAAGAGCTCAGTTGATTCTGATAACCAAGAGGGGGCAATAGAAAGAATACAGTAGATGAGGAGAAATACAGTGGAATAACCTAGAAAGGGGAATCCAGAGGCTGAGGGTTCAATATTTTGTGAAACACATCACATTTTGTGATATGGAAGGAATCAATTATTAAAAATTGCCACAGGTAGAGTGAATACAGGAGCAAAAGACTTATCGGTTCTGCTTTGACTACTACCGTCCTTTTTCTTATATCCTCTCTGGGGTATATAGATTACAGTAGATCTAGGTTCGGTTCCGTTGGTCTGTAGGGGATGCGATAAGCATATAATGCCTCAAGATGGTCGGGTTTCCTCCCTTTCAGTTTCATGTTAAACAGCAGTAGCGACTGTTTTAAAATGGCACCATACCAGTTTGTGGTTTATAATATACTAGCAGAAGTACCCGGCATTGCCGGGCGGGGGGGGGGGGGGAGGGGGGGAGGGGGAAGGGGAGGGGAGGGGAACGGGGGGAGAGCGAGCCCCTTGGTAAAGCGAGCGATTTTTTTTTTTCATAGCGTCATAGCGTCATAGCGTCATAGCGTTCATAGCGTTTCATAGCGTCATAGCGATTTTTTTTTTCATAGCGTCATAGCGTTCATAGTGTCATAGCGTTCATTTCGTTCATAGCGTCATAGCGTTCATAGCGTCATAGCGTTCATAGTGTCATAGCGTTCATAGTGTCATAGCGTTCATAGTGTCATAGCGTTCATTTCGTTCATAGCGTCATAGCGTCATAGCGTTCATAGTGTCATAGCGTTCATAGTGTCATAGCGTTCATTTCGTTCATAGCGTCATAGCGTTCATTTCGTTCATAGCGTCATAGCGTTCATAGTGTCATAGCGTTCATAGTGTCATAGCGTTCATTTCGTTCATAGCGTCATAGCGTTCATAGCGTCATAGCGTTCATTTCGTTCATAGCGTCGTAGCGGTCATAGCGTTCATAGCGTCATAGCGTTCATAGCGTCATAGCGTTCATAGCGTCATAGCGTTCATAGCGTCATAGCGTTCATAATAATAATAATGCATTTATTTTATATAGCGCTTTTCAGGAAGCCCAAAGACGCTTTGTCATAGCGTTGATTTCGTTCATAGCGTCATAGCATCATAGCGTCATAGCGTTCATAGTGTCATAGCGTTCATTTCGTTCATAGCGTCATAGCGTTCATAGCATATAGATTTTTTTTAACTTCTGGTAGGGGTGCACCATGAAATGCCTAAGTAAATGCCACTAAGCTATTTATACATGCTAACATGGTATTTGTCCAAGGCGGACAACCCCCTTGGGGAGGGGTGATATATATATATATATATATATATATATATATATATATATATATATATATATATATATATATATTGTTACGCAACCGTGATTAACACCACAGTTACGGATGGCCGATTGCGAGACTTTACACTCCCGAGGCGAAAACTCAATGGCGGATTCAAACTCAACACAAAGTTAAACGCGCGGAAGGGCAGACACAGCAAGCTCCGCAGCCCTATCTATTAAAATGAAACACCCAGGAAAACTGCGTTCAGATATATACAGAAAATAATATAAGGATTTATTATTTATAAGTAAAGACAGTGAAAAAGCCCGCGCCGGTAATACTAATAACTCGAATAAGCCTAAATTGGGATCCCACACACAACAGATATCAAACACGATACGAGGGAGGTGAATACGAAAATAACACGTCTTTTAGTTTTATGCAAAGTGTATTCGCGGGTACGGCCTTATCTCGTCCTTGTCGTCTTGGTGACCGCCGTCCAACACCCGGCTCCTTTCGTCCCGCGGCACGCCTCACTCCAAGTTCCACGGCCCCGCGGCCCTCTCCGTCCGCCTCCAAGCGCCACCAGGCCTCGTCGGTTCAACGGCCCACCCACACCACGAGCTCCTTTGCTCCAACGGTCCAACGCAGGGCTGCACAAAGCAAACAAACTCCACTTGACTCGACTCGACTCTCTTCGGGAGTGCTGGCAGCCAAGTCCAACTGTTCAGTGCCAACTGCCAACTCCAACGAACTCTCTCTCAAAAGGCGTCCGACCGTCGAATATATCTCTCGCCGATGACGTCACATTGGCGCACTCCTCAGCCAATAATAGCCTCCCAACTCGCCGGCTCGCCCAGGTCACGCCCTCTGCGGCATCGCTCCACTCTCCCGTCCCCGACCCCGCGGTCCTTGTGTTATAACACGTGCCAGGCGAGGTTTGTAGGCCTTGGAGGTGTAAACGGTGGCGGCCAATTGTGGCGGTGTTTTTGGCCTGGTTTCCTGTCCATTTGTTCCGAAGTCATTGTCAGGGAAAGGAATTATTTAATGTTGCGCTAAGGACCTAACTAATGTTTATGTGGTTTGCAGTGCCATAATGGACAAAGGTTTGATTACTAGGTGAAACTCACAGGGGCGTTACCTTTAATCCCTCACTATTTAACACTCGAACCTCCAGGTAGATCCACAATCATACATCTTCCCCCGACAAACACCTAAACATCAAGAACTTATTACATGTAGAGTCCCTGTCACGACAGCCGAATACCTACCTATTCAGATCTACCTAGCTCTAGATGTTGCTCTACCAAATTCATAACACAGCCCCCCCCCCTGGAACCGTAGCTCCTGCAAGGTTCACCGCAGGCGCTACCATTCCAGCCTTAACACTTACTGTCACACACTTAATTAACCTATGAAATAAATCAGGAAGGGCTGTGGGAAGTGAGTCGGACTACCTACCTACACTTCCTTAACATGCTGAACCCCTTAACCATCATGCAAGTATGTACATTTTCTTCGTTGTTCCTGTGGAGGGAGGAAACAAACAACACACAACACTAACTTAACCACAAAACTTAACCATCTTTCCAAAACTCAAAACTCTAACCTTTGTACATACCCCGGTCTACAGACTGCGTCCCCCGGTGGATGCCACAAGACACAACCTTACCTGCGGGGCCATCCCCAATGCATCCCCCTAAATTTCCACGGGCCCTGTCCAGATGTTACAGGTGAGTGACACGGCTCGGTGGATTTCGCCCACATTCATGCAACACAGACCCCTTAACCACTCATTCTCATTCCATAGGTCATCAAGGCATTTCAAAAATCAACAAAGCACTTATTTCAATACACCCCCTTCAGGACCATGGCATTGATGTCATTCACGTGTGTGTGCATTCCTCAACTAGGCAGCGGGGAGGTACCGCACAAAAAGATGGTGGGGGCGCATCAGGCTGTGGTGCCCGCAGTCCCAAAAACAAGTCAACCGACTTACAAGTTCATTGCCCCCCCCCCCCTTTTACCTCTTGGCCCCGTGACAGCCCAACAGCCCCTTTCCGCCGTTACCTCACCGGTGAGGGTCTCCACACACACCAGGCTCCTTTGCCTCCTGCTCTCACGCAGCAACACAGGTCACCGGGGGACTTCCTCACCCCGCGGCGCCCAACCAGACCCTCCACCGACGAGCTCCAATTTCCAGTTACCACCGGCTGCCAGGGGTAATTGCCGCAGAGGGGGGCCCGCAGGCATCGCTCCTCAGAGCTTGCTCTGTACCTGCGGACACACACACCTTCCCCACCCACAAGACCCCAAAACACACTTCCTCCCCCGCTGCCATTCAATTCTCCACACAACTCAGCACAATTCAGTACAATTCTTGGTGTAAAAGGTGTTACAAGGCTTGCCATGGCCTGCCACATGTGAAATCCCCCAGTTCACATTTAAACCATCACACATTTCCAAAAGCACATTTCCAAAAGCACAAGTATCGCCCCTCATTATCTCCAATAATCATCACTCACTCTCCAGGTTCCACTCTCATGACCACATCAAAACACCTAACCACAATACAAAAACATACGCCACCCACAAGACACTGTGGCTCCCATTCCATCCCCTCACCGGCCATGTCATCACTCTCACCCGCCTCCCAACTCCAATTTACATGTCCCCAATTTCCAAAGCAAGTCCTGAAGCCTGGGACAGTACTCCTCAAAACACTCACCTCAAGTGCAGGTAGTTGCAGGTTGGTCAGGTTCAAGAGTGTCATCCACCACAGCCTCACAAAATTCTCCCTCAATTTTGCATCTAACCCTTAGATTACCTGTGCCAATTTGTCCGCAATTCACTACTTCCACCAAAGGAGGGCGCTTCTCCACACACTTGCCAGCCGAGCATGGCCCCGTATGCTCGGCTCGTTCTAGTTTCCCGCACACTCTACCGCTATTGGCCCAGGCGGAGGTGGTGGTCCTCTGTCTGGCACCTGTGGACCTACTGGGGGCCCCCTCCTTTCTGGACTGCGAAGCCTGTCAGGAGGTGGGGGCCCATATGGTTGCCGACAATTCCTCTGACTGTGCCCTCTTCTCCCACATCTAAAACAAGTCCCCAAGAACGGACCCCTCTGGTAGCCAGGCGGAGCCCCCCTTTCTCCCGGCCCAGCCCGATAAAAATCAGGCCGTCCCGATGGCCAACCTGGACCACCCTGTCGTGACTCGCTCCCTGCAAATTGTCCCCCCATCAAATGTCAGCTGGCGGCTGATTCCCCTTAACATTCGCCCGATGTCATCCTCTGGCTTTTCCTGATCCCGCACCTCGGCCTGCCGTACCGTCACAGGTGCCCTCTCCGATGCGCGGTTCGACCTTCTCAAAAAGGTCAGTCTCGCCGCGCATTCCGCTGCCCGGTGCACCGTGGGTGGGTCCTGTAACTCCACCAACGTCCGGACCTCAGGATCAGGGAGAGCCGCCATAAATTTTTCTATCGCCAGCTTGTCCCACGCCTGTGCTGGTAGGTCCCTGTATGCTATCCTCACAGATTGGTATATATCCTGGGCCAGCTCCTGCAACGTCTCATTAGGCTTTTGCCTGCGATGCAGCAGCTGTGCCCTGACCAGGTCGCACCTTGCGCCTGTCCCGTACCTGTTATTCAAGGCCTCACAAATGGCCTTGCTGGTCAATATTCCCTCTGGGACTACGTTTAACACGTCGGCGGCTGACCCCCGCAGTGTCGCCACCAGATTCCCCATGCGCTCCCGCTCTCCCCAACCATTGAGCTGAGACACGCACTCAAATTGTGTCAGGAAAGCCTCGAGGCTCCCTGATCCGTCAAAATGTACGAGGGGGATTGTTTTTCCAGAGACTCTATTCCCCGATTCCTCTCTGTCCAAATCCAGTCTGGGGCCAAAACACCCCCCCAACTGGGTATTCCGTTTCGGAGCCTCTGGTGTCCAAATGTGGCTCGTGGTGAGGGTCTCCTGGGTCACCTTAATCTGGTCCTGAAGATGTTTAACCGACCTACTCACCTCTTCCTTCAGGCTCTCTTGAACCCGGCCAACCTCCTTCTTGATGGTATTGTCCCAGATCTCCAGTCGCTCCTGCATAAAATCACTCACCCTTTCATTATCCATTAGTGGCCCCCACAGGCCTTTCTCAATTAACCCTTGCTCCTGCTCTTTTATGTGGGTTTCCAACCCCCTCACCTCCTCGGCCAATTTGCCCCCCTGTCGGTTGAGCAGTCCCCATTCCTCACTCTGCTGTAGCATTCTGGCATCCACCCGGCCCCGATAGCCTTCCAGGTCCCCATTTGCTTTATCAATTCGACCCTCCAACGCTTCCCCCCTCCGGACAGCCTGGGTCACGCCCTCCTCTATTTTTGACATTAATTCTGTCCGTATCGATTCACTTGCCACCCCTATGGCTTTTTCCATCTCCCCCCCCCTAGTTTCTACTTTATCCTCCAATTCCCCCAGTCTGCCCGTAATTTGGTTTTGCACACTCCCTTCTATGCCATCAATTCGTTCCCCCAGCTGTTGTGCCATTTCCCCAATTTTTCCTTCCAATTTTTCATTCCTCTCTTTCATTTGTTCATTCACTTTTCCCTCCAATCCCCCAATTTTGCTGTCCATCCCTTTGATCTGTTCTTTCAAACCCTCCTCTAATCTACCCATTTGCCCCTCCATGTTTTTTGTTTGGGCATTAATTTTGTTCTCCAATTGCTCGTTCTGAGCATTCATTTCCCCTTTCAATCCATTAATTTGGTCACTCATGTCCTTCAGTCCTTCCCTCCATTCCTTCCCCTGCGACTCCATTTTTCTTTCCATTCCTTCAATTTTGTCATTCAATTCCCGACTGGCTCGCTCACTCTGTGCGTTCATGTCTCCCATATTTTTTTAAATGTTATTTTCCATCCCTTCCATTTTTCGAAGCAATTGACCCAACATCTGGTCGGTTGTCGGGGCCGTTCCTACTGCTCCCGACTCCCCGGTGGGGGAGGGGGATAAGTTGGTGCTCGGGACGGGGGAGGTTCCAAGGCTCACCTCGACATCTAATTCCCCTATTTCCGGCTCACTCCCGACGCTGACGGAGGCCTCGCTGCGTACCTCCATTTCGTCCATCTCCGACATCCGCCTTCCGGAAGATTGTTTCCCACGCGCGTATTTCTTTTAATTCCAGTAACACAATTTAAATTTGACGAAGACGCGATATCGCGCTCCGTATGCCCAATTTATTATTAAATTTCTCCGCCTCGACTATAAAAATTTTGCGTTCGAACGTCGGGCGCAATGCACGCCCGACCGTGTCGATGTCTCGCCGCGGACAAAAAAAATTTGTCCGACGGGTTCGAATCCCACTCCTGACACCACTTGTTACGCAACCGTGATTAACACCACAGTTACGGATGGCCGATTGCGAGACTTTACACTCCCGAGGCGAAAACTCAATGGCGGATTCAAACTCAACACAAAGTTAAACGCGCGGAAGGGCAGACACAGCAAGCTCCGCAGCCCTATCTATTAAAATGAAACACCCAGGAAAACTGCGTTCAGATATATACAGAAAATAATATAAGGATTTATTATTTATAAGTAAAGACAGTGAAAAAGCCCGCGCCGGTAATCTATCTATAATTCCAGTAATCGCTGTTTGTTTGTACGTTTGTTTGTTTGTCTGTGACCGCTGTTTCTCGACAACCACGGGTCCGATATACTTTTAACTTGCCAGGTATATTGCTGGGGACCCGAGGATGTGCCTTTTCAAGGTTTCATATTAATCGGACAATTACTTACCGAGCTATGTCCAAAAAACGATTCAACCAATCAGAGAGCAGCGAACTATCGCGTGTGCCGAACGTGGCGGACACACTCTGCCTCGGATGGCACATTTGAGAGCGTATTCATTTATTTCACGTTTGCAAACTATGTTGGCGTTAAACTATGTTTTAAAACTAATAAAAACGAATTTGCGATTCATTCGCTTTCCTGCGCGTTTGTGCACGCGATGGCGATTTCTTTACCAAACTCCGGAAGCCGTTCGCTTTGGACCAAACCATTTCATGTAAATAGAGGGGGGGGGATATAATTTTAGATATAGATATAGTACGGGCAATGCCCTAGTACTAATAACTCGAATAAGCCTAAATTGGGATCCCACACACAACAGATATCAAACACGATACGAGGGAGGTGAATACGAAAATAACACGTCTTTTAGTTTTATGCAAAGTGTATTCGCGGGTACGGCCTTATCTCGTCCTTGTCGTCTTGGTGACCGCCGTCCAACACCCGGCTCCTTTCGTCCCGCGGCACGCCTCACTCCAAGTTCCACGGCCCCGCGGCCCTCTCCGTCCGCCTCCAAGCGCCACCAGGCCTCGTCGGTTCAACGGCCCACCCACACCACGAGCTCCTTTGCTCCAACGGTCCAACGCAGGGCTGCACAAAGCAAACGAACTCCACTTGACTCGACTCGACTCTCTTCGGGAGTGCTGGCAGCCAAGTCCAACTGTTCAGTGCCAACTGCCAACTCCAACGAACTCTCTCTCAAAAGGCGTCCGACCGTCGAATATATCTCTCGCCGATGACGTCACATTGGCGCACTCCTCAGCCAATAATAGCCTCCCAACTCGCCGGCTCGCCCAGGTCACGCCCTCTGCGGCATCGCTCCACTCTCCCATCCCCGACCCCGCGGTCCTTGTGTTATAACACGTGCCAGGCGAGGTTTGTAGGCCTTGGAGGTGTAAACGGTGGCGGCCAATTGTGGCGGTGTTTTTGGCCTGGTTTCCTGTCCATTTGTTCCGAAGTCATTGTCAGGGAAAGGAATTATTTAATGTTGCGCTAAGGACCTAACTAATGTTTATGTGGTTTGCAGTGCCATAATGGACAAAGGTTTGACTACTAGGTGAAACTCACAGGGGCGTTACCTTTAATCCCTCACTATTTAACACTCGAACCTCCAGGTAGATCCACAATCATACATCTTCCCCCGACAAACGCCTAAACATCAAGAACTTATTACATGTAGAGTCCCTGTCACGACAGCCGAATACCTACCTATTCAGATCTACCTAGCTCTAGATGTTGCTCTACCAAATTCATAACAATATATATATATATATATATATATATATATATATATATATATATGTGTGTGTGTGTGTGTATGTGTGTGTGTGTGTGTGTGTGTGTGTGTGTGTGTGTGTGTGAGAGAGTATGTGTTTATATATGTGTGTGTGTGTGTGTGAGTATGTGTTTATATATGTGTGTGTGTGTGTGTGTGTGTGTCTGAGTATGTGTTTATATATGTGTGTATGTGTATGTGTGTATGTGTATGTGTGTGCATGTGTGTTTGTATGTGTGTGTATATGTGTGTGTGTGTGTGTGTTTGTGTATGTGTATATATATATATATGTGTGTGTTTCTGCATGTGTATGTATGTATGTGTGTGTGTGTGTGTGTGCGTGTATGTGTGTGTGTGTGTATGTATATAATGTGTATATATGTGTGTGTGTGTGTGTGTATGTCAGAAACCACCTTTTCTGATCGAGGTAGAGTTCCACCAACAGGCTTGAGAATGACGAGACCTTTATTAAAATAACACTTTATACGGATCCGGAGGAGACCGACGTCTACAGCAAGCTACAGCAAGAACATGCCAAGTCAAGCCTTCCTGAAAACACATTGATTCTCATTCATTTATATATGAATACGATTATCAGAAAATCTCCGAGAGAACAAAGCGACTGGCGAGAGTCCCTCCCCGTCATTCCTAGCCCCCACCGTTATCCGCTCTGTCATTCGGGGGAGTGCAGCACGCACCTTATCATTCGGACCAGATGTGATTTCAAAACTCCGACGAGGCAGAAAATATAACTCATTAAAGGGAGGGTGCATTCTTGGCTTCGACAAACCCATAAAGTATATGGGTTTGTTCAAAATGAGTAATTCAGAGCATGTTTATACAGAGTCAAGCGTCGCTGTGATTAATACAAAATATATATGGTTCACGATAGGTTTTATGTCTGCAACCTAAACATTCTGCTAGTGTTACGCAAAATCACGCGCATGTGAGCGTTCTCCTGCCCGCGGCTCGAGGCGCCGTCTGAGAATCATGATAGGGATTTTACGACCGGCCTTATCTAGCCTCGAAAGTGCACACGTATACAATTTGTCCAACACGACTGAAGCGAGCCTTTCCTCATTTTAAATGAAAGCGAAGCAAAAACCTCATTGTAACTCAGGCGTCACTGTCATTAAACAAAACAGTTAATGTTTTTGGCAATTTATCAAAGGATTTATGTCTACGATTCAAGCAGCCTACCTAAGGTTCGAATACATTTTATTAACTCATGAAATAACATTATAGAACAGCATTTTATAACATAGCTTACGTGGTAATACGTCAGTCAACCGGCATTTATAATTGAGCATTAAGCAGTAACAAATCTGAGACCTGACATTCCTTCCTCTTGTCTCGTCGAGACAAAGTATCTCAAGAGACAACGTGCCACATCGGGCTTTATTGAAAGACCATCGTGTAATGCGGGTATCTCCCAAGGGCATACCGTGCGCCCATAGCGCCTCGCCCGTGCATTTGGGGAACGTGTCGTGTGGTGCGTGCTTGGAGCCTGAGGGCTCAAAACATGAAAGTTCATTAACGTTTCGGATCCACAACGAAGACGTCTGGTCCAGATGAGGTTCTGCTCCGCCAGAGGGTGCATCACTTCCCCTGCGGAACTGGCTCCCCCCACCCTTTGCAGACGCAGTCCTTGCAGATCTTCGAAGTTAATCAACGGTCATGCCCATGAGGTCCCTCACGTGTTGCTGTTCTGGGGAATACAAAATGTCGTCAGTATCTTGTGTCTCAATTTCCTGGTCAGGGTACAGAGCGTAAAAATCCGAATCCGAATCACTTGAAGCAAAGAGATCCGCAACATGTGGATCAAAGAGATCCGAAACATTTGAAGAAAAGAGAGGGACTTCCTTTATGTCAAAGTCTCCCATGGGCGCCTGGTCGGCTTGCGGGTCTAGGACATCCGCGTCGGGTCCCTCAACCGCCAGACCCAGCGTCGCAATCAGATCCATAGTTGGGTCAGAAGGGGGCGTGCAGCTGTCAGCTTGTAATACATAAGAGGCGTTAGCCAGTACACGCAAGGGGTTTATAGCACAAGTATCACAGTCATCACAGACACCGTTACAGGCAGCAGCCAGTTCCCACATGGGATCAACACAAGTATCACAGTCATTACAAAATTCAATGCAATTTTCTGGAGCGCCGGTCACGTCTGCCTTGTTGAAGGACCCGTTCAGGTCGACGGCCTCTGTGGTCAGAACCATAGTCGTTGTCGGCGGCTTCTTCAATTTCCATCCTGTAAAATACTTTCTCATACAGAGGAGGACTAGAGATTTCATTAGTGCCCCCCAAATTACTACCCCGATTATCACAGCCAGTGCGGTCAATAACCACTTCACTATGGTGCCCGTCCATCCCTGGAACCAGTCAGTGAGCCAGCTAAATGTATAAGAATTTCGCGCGCGATCCGATCGATCGTCAGGGCGTGGCTAGTTTCCCTTAGTCTCACTATTGCGGCTGACACTCCTTCAGATGGATCGGGTATGTAAGTGCAACATTTTCCCTCTATTATTCCGCATACCCCTCCTTTCTCTGCCAAGAGCATGTCCAAAGCCACCCGATTCTGCATCACCATTGTACGCATGTGAATCACCGTATCCAATAGTATGTCATGAGCCGTAGCGGTGTCGTTTGCCACCTTTTCTAGGGCCAAAGCCAATTTATCTATCCGGAAACTATCCATGACTGTGCCCGCTCCTGGGAAGAAGAAACCAAACACCTTTTCCCATAGGCTCCCGTGTAGTTTAGTGGTTCCATCTTCGTTCATGACTGACCTCTTATAACGCCTGTCCAAGGACTTTGGGTCTAGCTCATCCAGTATCTCAACGTCAGGAAGGACTGAACCCAGATAACATGTGCCCCCCCAATTATTTGGTAAATAGGGGTAAGCCTTGTCGCCGCATATAAACATTGTCCCATGGGGTGGGACCAGGTGGGTGGATAAGCACTGGAGTCCCTTTACCACCCCATTAATCCTACTAACCCCCCTAGAGAATGTTATAGCCGTTATGTTGTGGTTGCGTTTATCTTGCAGTACTATTCGTAATGTAATCCCCGAGCTCCCTTGTCCCAGCTTCCCGGGGAGAGTGTAGGCGCATTCTGATTCTCCCATACGCAAGTGGCCGGAACCCTGGAGGCAGACCGTCCCTTTCTGTGGTTTGACCCAGACGGGGGCAGGCCTCTCGGCCACATGGGCAATCATTGACGGGCGATAATTAAATTGTCGATTGCAACTCTTGCCGTTGTCAACCCCTTCTCTTTCCAGCGTGGTGACTAAACATGGGGAATCGATAGGTTGTGAGCAGAGGTCATTGAGGGACAGAGGTAGCACTATCATGTGTATTCCTGTGGTGCCTGCTTGGGGAAAGCGCATGCACGACCAGCAGTGTGTCCTATTTTGAATTGTTGCCACCTCCCTGGCCACTTTCCAATATGTGTTTTCACCCTTCTTTGGGGCCTTATTCTGGGGTTGTGGCGTGAGTATGTATTCGATGCATGGTATGTAGTTCCTTTCGCCACCGGCCGCGCCAGGGGTCCAGACGCTGCACCGGACCTGCATGGTCATGTCTTTCCCTAGGCGTGTGCGTGTTTGTAGCTTAAAATCAGGGGTTCCCCATTGGTATCCTGGTTGGGCCAAGGTCTTAATGCTAGCTTGCCCGTCTTCCCGGAACTCTCGTTGCTTTTGTAGTACCATGCCAACGCGTCCAGGCCCTGCCGACAGTGCTAGCCAATTTATGTTCACCCAATTTGTGTGCAGGGCTTTCTGTTCGAAACATGGTAGTGATACTCTTTGTCCCCATGTTACGGTGAGGTGTCGGGTTTCGTTTTCGCATCTATTGGAATCGGAGTTTCCCCTAGCTGCTGTCGCTATCAATAGTATTGTACCTATGATTAGGCCCATCCTTACTGTGGTTGCTGTGGTGTAGTGTCTGGTGCTTGTATGGCCAACTTACAGTGCGTGGCGTGGATCCACGAAGTCTTGCCCTCGCAAAAGACTGCCGTTGGTGTAGTCAGCAACACCTGGACTGGTCCCGTCCACCTTGGTTCCAAGGCGTTCTTGCGGGTGAAGTGTTTTACGAGCACGTAATCGCCGGTCTGGAAGTCGTGGATGGCGTGGTTTGTTGGTTCAGGCAACGCCTCTCGTACCCGGGCGTGAATGCTGCGTGCCACATTGGACAATCCTCTGCAAAACTTTAAAAGCATGTCATCCATCACAGGCAAGTCAAATTTGGACATGTCCATCGGGGCCGAAACGGGCAAACTCATAGGTCGTCCCATTAATATCTCGTGGGGGGAAAGGCCCGTGGTGTGGCCCGGGGTGGAACGAATACTCATTAACGCCAGCGGGAGTGCTTCCGGCCACTTCAAACCTGTGTCTGCACAGATCTTGGCTACCTTAAGTTTCAGCGTCCCATTGGTGCGTTCCACAAGTCCCGCTGATTGTGGGTGATAAGCGCAATGGAAAGATTGTTTCACGCCCAGTGCCTTTAGGATACCCTTAATCACCTCTCCCGTGAAGTGGCCCCCTTTGTCTGACGAAATTTTCTGAGGGATGCCGAATCTGCACATGAAATCCCGCACGAGGCGCTTGGCTACTGTCGGGGCGTCTGACTTGACGCATGGATAGGCCTCGACCCATTTTGTGAACATGTCCACGATTACCAGGACATATCGGAACGACATACTTGGTTCCATGTTAATAAAATCGAACTGGACATGACAGAAGGGCCCGATTGGCCGAGGATGGCCCGCATTATGTGGGTGCCTAGGGGGTGCCCCCCTGTTGTGTTGTTGGCAAACCGCGCATGACCGGCACACCTCTGATGCGATTCGCGACAGTCCCGGTGCCGCCCAGGTATAGTTTATCTGTTCCATCACCCCCCTCTGGCACACATGGCCATTTTGATGTCCCATACGTGCCAGCCAAGGCAGTAGTTCCTTGGGTGCTATCGGTTTTCCGTGAAGGGTCCACATCGCATTTGGTCCGGGGCGTGTGGCCCCTCTTTTTACCCAGTCATTGTGTTCGGCTGCTGTTGCTGCGTTTTGAAGTTTTATAACGTCCTCATTAGTTGGTGAGGCGGTGATGATGGTGCACCCAATTTGCGGGGAGGGGGTAGGTCCTGAGGTCGGTACGTTGGCAGTTTGCGTGTGTGCCCCCTTTGCTCGCGTTACCATCGGCATGTTCTGTCCTATTTGTTGGTTGGCCGCTTTTCCTGCCGCTGCGTCTGCTCTGGCGTTGCCTCGGGCGACGTCAGAGTCTGTCCTTTGGTGGCCGCGACATTTAATTACCGCGATAGCGCGGGGAAGCAAGATGCTTTGGAGTAGCCCTTCAACCAGTTCGCCGTTCTTTATGACCGAACCCGCGGATGTGAGAAAGCCTCGCATCTTCCAGATTGCCCCTTTGTCGTGAACTACCCCGTGCGCGTATGCTGAATCTGTATAAATGTTGACGGCCAGGTCCGCCGCCAAGCTGCATGCTCTAGTCAAGGCGCACAGCTCCGCCTGCTGGGCGGAAAATGTGGGCGGAAGGCGCCCACTTTCTACCGTCTCGCTATCTGAACACACCGCGTATCCAGATAGCAAAGAGCCGTCCCATCCGCGTTTAGCCGACCCGTCGACGTAGTACACACGATCGGGGTTATCGAGGGGAACGTCCTTCAAGTCCGGACGTACCGTAGAGACTTGCTGTACTACATCAACACATACATGGGGTTCGCCCTCCTCTGGGGTGGGCATCAGTGAGGCCGGGTTGAGTGTAGTGCAACGTTTAATGGTGACGTTGGCGGCCGTAATCAGTGCTGTTTCGTATTGCATTAATCTAGTGGTCGATAAGTGTTGTGTTGTCCGCTGTAGTAACAGTGAAGTGACGCAGTGTGGTACCTGTAGCGTTACCGGGTGCCCCATCACAATGTCCGCTGTCCTTTCCACAGCGTACCTAGCCGCTGCCACGGCTTGCAGGCACACCGGAAACCCTTGCTCGACCGGTTCCAGCTTTTTACTAAAGTAGGCTACCGGTCGTTCCTTATCTCCATGAGTCTGTGTCAAAACGGACTGAGCAAAACCCCTTATTGCATGAGTGTAAAGGGTGAATGGTTTCGCATAATCGGGGAGTCCTAAAGTCGGTGCCGTTACCAATGCCTTTTTCAGCCCCTCGAAACAGCGCATCAATTCGTCCGTCCAAACCAAGTAGTTTGGTTCTCCTACTCTAGTGGCTTCGTACAGCGGTTTAGCAAGTAGCGCGTAGTCAATTATCCAAGAGCGGCAGTAACCCGTCATACCTAGGAAGCGCAACATCTGTCGTTGCGTACTTGGCCGTGGCGATTCCATGATAGCGGTCACTCGTCCAGCATGCAGTTCTCGCTTCCCGTGTGAAATGGCATGACCCAAATAGGTTACTACCTTCCGTACAAATTGGAGCTTTCTCCGTCCCACCTTGTGGCCCTTGGCCGCCAAGACTCTTAGCAGGGCCATGGAGTCCCCTTCGCAGGCTTCCTTGGAAGGGGAACAAATCAACAAGTCGTCAATGTATTGTAACAACACCGATCCCCCTTTTAGTTCCACGTCTGCCAAATCGCGGTGCAGCGCTCGGGAGAACAGGGTGGGGCTGTCGGAGAACCCTTGGGGTAACACCGTCCAGGTGAACTGGCGCCCCCTAAAGGTGAAGGCGAACAAGTATTGTGACTCAGGTGCGATAGGTACGGAGAAAAAGGCAGAGCATAGGTCAATGACGGTAAAATGTGTTGCGTCCGGTGGGATAGATGTCATAAGGCCTTCCGCATTTGGTACCACTGGGTGTATGCCTTGTATGACTTTGTTCACTTCCCTCAAATCCTGCACGAACCTCCATTTATCCTGCATTGGTTTCTTCACGGGCAAAATCGGTGTGTTGCATTGGCTGTTAGTTTCCACAATTATTTTCTGTTTCACCAAAGATTGAATCACTGGCTCTATGCCCGCATCGGCCTCGTGCCGCAATTTATATTGTCTCACGTTTGGGAGGGGCATTCCTGGTTGGATCGGTATTACCAGAGGTTTGGCGTCGCGAATTCGCCCCACGTCGTTGTCGTGTTGGGACCACAAATCGGCCGGGACCTCCTCTAAAAGGCCATCGGACTCGCCCGGGCCCTGAGGCACCGTTCGTACAACGTGGGTGCCCTTAGGGGGCAGGTCTGTCTCTTCAAATTTTCCTTCTATACTCTGCTCATCATGGGTGATTACATACCCCTCGTTTTTGTCGAGCACTGTCACTGTCCAGTGGTCCACTTCATAAATGGCGCTGCACGGAATTTCTCGCAAGCGCCCCATCATCCATCCTACACTTTCCGCCGGCCACCCTTTGGCGGTGGTGAGGGTAACATGGGCGTCCACCCCTGCGGGATACTGAGACAACGCCCGCTGCTCCGCAGTTAGGGTTACCTTGACGCCTATTCCCTCCCGTCCAACCCATATATTTGACAACGATAGGTCCGAATTCTTACCTATTGACCCCTTTATCCTTTCTCGGTACTCGTCATCATCGCCCCTAGCATCGTAGTAAGCCGTGCAATGGGGAGGGTTGTCCTTTATGTCTGTTGTAATTTGATGTACGCGCAGCCAATCTCGCAACCCGTCGTTCCGGGAGCACACTGTGTCTAGGACATGTATCCAAGTGGCCAAAGCCCTCTTTTCCAGGCTCCACCAGTAGGCGGTGGGGCCGGGCCGAGACAATGCCGTCATTAACAGATCGCGTTTGGATTCCGCGACGTCTACAAAAACTCCCTGCTCCGTACATGAAATTTGGCAGCCTAAACGGCAAAGTAGATCCCGTCCCAACAAGTTAGTCGGGGCGGTGGTAGTCATCAAAAAAGCGTGTCTAGCCTCTAGTGGGCCGCACACCACTCTTACCTCTTCTGAAATAGGGAGCGCTTGGGGCAAGCCTGAAACTCCCACTATCTGGACATCCCTATCTGTGGGGCGCAAGGATGGTAGCTGCCCCTCGTTAATAGTACTGCGAGTAGCGCCCGTATCGACGAGAAAGTCTACCTGTTGCCCATCTACGTCTAGTGTCAAGGTCGGCTCCTCGGTTGGTGTCATAGTCAAGAGGGGACATTCTACGGGCGGCCCGCCGGCTTCCTGTCAATAGGCTACTTGATTTCTCTGTGGCGGGTACCCCTGGCGGGGCCCCCGGCAATCGCGTTTCCAATGTCCCGTCCGTCCGCAACGGAAGCACGCCCCCTGTGGAGCGGTGGATGCGGGGTACCTGTTGCTATTGCGCTGACCCTGTTGCGTCGGACGCCTCGCAGGCTGTTGGTTCCGTTGGTCCCATTGTGGCGGCCCATTCCCGTTCGCTCCGCTTGGGGTCCAATAACTTGGGGGAGGCCCATCGATTTGGGGAGGGGGTCCCTGTGGATACCCGTTCTGGGGAGGGGGCGTTTGTACTGCCCAGGTCTGTGGAGGGGGTGGTTGCATGGCCCAGCTCTGCGGCGGTGGAGGGGGCCCCTGCATGTTCCAGTTTTGCGGTGGAGGGGGCCCTTGTGGGTTCCAATTTTGGGGAGGGGGCCCTTGTGGGTTCCAATTTTGGGGAGGGGGCCCTTGTGTCCGCATGTCGACTCGTCCATTGTCGTTATCGTCGACGTCGTCGTCGTTTTCGTTATCGCGGCCCCACTCTTCGTTGGGCTCTATCCTAGTGTTCCGATTCTGGGCCCGTCCTTGGCCTCGATTCCCCTTCTCTTTTTGGTTGAGTTGGGCCCGTTTTTCCTGGACCAGCATTTGCAACATGTCGTCCTTAACATCGACCTTCTTATCGTCTCCGTCGCCACATTGTTCGGCCGCTTCAACTAGTTGGTCGGTTGGGGTGTTTCTCCATCCTATCATAGCCGTTTGAATGCGCTTCCTAACTGCCGGTCTCATCCCTTCTACCAAAAAGTTGTTCACTACAGCGTGAGGGAGATCTTGTGCCCGCACCTGGCCCAGTCCTCCCCACTTTAACACTGCTCTTTCTACCCTCTCTCTCCAATCGATGGCTGCTTCGCCATGCTTCTGTTTTAGGCCGTATATTTTATTCCAATCTGGCCCTGCGGCTGGCATCAGTGCGGTGTATACCCCGGCCAACAATAGGTCGACCAGGGCCTCCCAATCGGCGAGGGTCTGGGCCGCGGTTGCGGCCGGGGGCGGTGCTACATTTGGCCAGCGTGCGTGTACTTTGGCCTGGTCCCACACCCGCGCGGGCAATACAGCCTTCCCCATGTGGCAGACGTCTCGCCAATCTGCGCCTGTATTTTGTATCCACAACCGCATAAATTCTGGTATCTGACCGGGATGTTCAGCCAGCAGGGTTCTCACCCGCTCCTGCATAGACGCCAAATCTGATTCCCTCCAGGGTATCCTGATGTTAATGGGTGCCCCCCTGTTCAGTCCTATTGTTTTTAAAGGACACATCCCAATTGCAGGTTGTGGGTTCTCTGATTCCGTGCACCCTTCCAATGAGGGGTACAGTTCTCCTGGCCCCTCTTGGGCCGTGAACCCGCTGTCCGCCCCATTAATTTCTTGTCCTCTAAAAGGATTGCCCGGGCTAAGGTGAACCTGAGGGGCGGCTGGTCTAGTTTTATGGGGGTCTAACCCCTGGGGGAACAGGGGCGGGGGTGGGAGAGGTGGCGCCTGTAGCCCGGGGACAGGGCTCAGGGCTTGGGGGGGTGGGGGCATGGTGGCTACCTCCCCTACCGCGGGGTCTTGGTCCGGATTTTGGACGAGCGGCATTAGCCGCTGATTTGCTTGCTTAACTACCTCCCTAATTGTTTTGTCCTGAACCTTGTCTGCTTGCTTCTTTTGGTCCTGAAGCTTCAGTACTTCCCCTGCCAGGCTAGCCTGTCTTGTGGCCGCCAATCGCTTCATTCCTTCCTTTTCCCACCACCCAAACACCTTCCAATAATCGGGTGGGAAGTGTTTCTTTTCCTTTTCTAGCTTATCCAAAGCTCCGTACAACACTTCCAATTTGTCAAGTGCAAACGATCCCTCCTCTGGCCAGGGATGACTTAAATCTTTAGTTAGCACAGCCCAGTCCTTTATTGGTCTTACCGCGGCAAAATGATGCCTCTTAAACATGAAAGATGCCGGGGTTCCCTTGAGGGGTTCCCCTTCTTTCGTTAGCTTGTTTCCCATCTTGTTGCTCTGGGCTGATCCTTCCTGGAAAGTTCTCGGCCTACTCAACCTTTACGGCTGTCCGACCTCACTTTCCCCCTCGTCCTTGTTAATTATTACGTTACCCTTAAATAATATCCAGCGCAAATATTGTAACGTTACTCTTAAATAATATCCAGCGCTAAATCTATCCTTAGCTTTACTCTTAATGTTTATCCAGCGCAAATATTGTAACGTTACTCTTAAATGATATCCAGGTGATTTCAACAAAGACACGTCATTCTGTGGCCTGAAATGAGCCTCTACTTACAATTTCTGTTCGGAGAGCAGGCAGAGCAGAAGGCAGAAAGGAACGGGCTGAACCCGCTCCAGGAAGGAAGGTACGACGTGCCGGCGTCCCGGCGTTCGGACAGCCTTCCTTCTGTCGCTCGGGGTCCGCTCTCTCTGTCCTCTGTCTGCTGCAATCCGAGTCACGGCACCAAATGTCAGAAACCACCTTTTCTGATCGAGGTAGAGTTCCACCA
>NC_136262.1:24279043-24429043 GCF_964187855.1 Myxine glutinosa | reverse complement strand
GAGGACCTTACATGTTACGGCAGGCTGAACGTACAGATCCTCTAGAAGATTTCAAGTGTTTCTTCTGTGATGAAGCTGGAACGGAGGCGATACCTCTGCATGAAGCAATGACACCACGACTCACACAGAGGGTTCGGCAATGTGCATTGAAACTGCAGGATCAAAAGTTAATTGCACAAATCAGTTCTCGTGACCTTGTGGCCCAGGAAGCGAAGTACCATGCCAATTGTCTTGTCAAATTGTACAATGCCAGCAACAGGAAGACAGAGCAGGGAGAAAAAGAGAACGTTGACCGAGTGTCTCATGGTATAGCATCGGTGGAACTTATGGGATACATAGAAGAGACGAAATTGAGCGACAAGGCTATTGCACCTGTTTTCAAACTGGTGGATCTTCTCCAGTTATACACCGACCGACTGGCAGAACTGGGAGTTGCAATAAGTGGACGTATACACTCCACCGATTTGAAAAATCGAATACTCGCAAACATGCCAGGGCTTCGTGCATACAAACAAGGCCGGGACGTCATGCTCAGTTTTGATGATGATCAGTTTCGAATGTCTCGAGAACTACTGCACATCATGTGGAGATGCCCCATCAGTTGATGTGGTCATATTGGATGGTGCTGCAATCATCAACATGCTGAAGCCCATCGGCATCAAAACATTCCAAGAATATGCCACACAGGTGTTTCTCCCTTACGTCAAAGCGCAGCTGCGAAACGTGAACAGACTCGACATCATTTGGGATGTGTACCTGGAAGACAGTTTGAAATCCACTGCGAGAGAGAACCGTGGAAAAGGTGTTCGGCGGCGTGTTGCGCCATGCAACAAGATTCCCGGAAATTGGCAGGAGTTCTTGAGATTGGCAGACAACAAGACAGAGCTATTCGACTTCTTGGCACACCAGGTAAGACTCCATCCAGTATTACATGATTGTTTTTCGCAAACCATATACACGTATCATCGAGTACACACTTCAAAATATGTGGATGATAACGACCGAGTGTAATTCCTACATCACTTTATACGCAATATCCGTAATGACATACAGTTTAATCAGGCTTGTTTTATTGGCCATCTTAGGTTGTAGAAAATCTGACGTCAGAGAAGGACGTCCACACCACATGCGGTGAGAATGTGCTCTGCACAAGAGTTCACCAGGACACTACATCCCTAGCACCATGTACCCACGAAGAGGCGGACACGCGAATGCCACTTCATGCAGTCGATGCCGTAAACAGAGGGTATCGCAGAATCGTGCTACGAACTGTGGACACCCACGTGCTCGTCCTGGCCGTCTCAACTGTGGCACTGCTTGAACACACAGAAATGTGGGTCGCTTTTGGCACTGGGAAGCATTTCAGGTACATTCCTACTCACGATATCACCTCAGCTTGGAAGTAGAAAGGCACGTGCACTTCCTAGGTTTCACGCCTTCACAGCCTGTGATACAGTATCATCGTTTGCTGGCAAGGGGGAAAAAGACCACATTTGCCATTTGGAAGTCTTTCGACGAAGTGACGCCGGTATTCTCTACTTTGTCGATGGATCCATCAAAGTTCAATGACGACTGCATGTCTGTTCTGGAGACGTATGTCGTTCTACTGTATGACCGCACATGCACAGAAACTACTGTCGACTCAGCCACAACCAAAGCTAGGCCCATCGAATCTATACCGCCCACAGGAGCAGCACTGTTACAGCATACAAAACGGGCGATATACCAGGGTGGACATGTATGGGGACAGGCCCTTGTGCGTTCCCCAGTAGTTCCATCTCCAGAGGCATGCGGTTGGCAAAAGAGTGCCATGCCGGGCTGGCAACCGGTGTGGACAACACTACCAGAAGCTGTGGCGTCTTGTTCAGAGTTGCTGCGATGTGGATGTCAGACAGGTTGTAGGGGACTATGCAAATGTGTCAGGGCTGCTCTTAAGTGTACGTCACTCTGCCGTTGCAGTGGCAATTGTGATCACAATGAGGGCAACTAAAAGTTGTTACATTATGACATGTACATCGTCATGAACATTCACACTGGAGAGAGGCTCCTAGTATATCACATAATGTTCGCAATGTAGGAACTGATTACGCACTTCTACACACCATGCCCCACACTAGTGTGTCATAATCTAGACGCATAAATGAAGTGCTGAAATATTCCGACTTATGAAAATAGTATCATGATTTTTGCCAAACCCACTGCTCTGTGAATGCATAAGTCACGCCAATGTACGGTATAATTGTTAGTATGCAATGTGTACTGGTGTCATGGGTGTATAAATGTATAGGGCGTACTGATAGTATGCAATGTATAAAGGTTATTCTACACATTATAATTGGAGATGTATAAAATGTTTCACTTTGTTCAAAATATGATTTTGTTTTGCACAAGTGTAGCGAGCTGCTCAGTCTACTTTTCTCATAAGATAACCGGTCGCTTTTGGGAATTCGGACGCTCGTAATCATAACATTTAACAACAACTGAAGGTGGTTCACTATGCATTTGTATTGTTTTAATTGATGGTGCCATTATGCCTGAAATATATTAATAAATACACTTGATCTATGTTTTATGACAAAATTACTTGGTATTATATGATTTGGGTGGTAGATATCAACAATTCGAATGGCGGCTATTTTGAATTTTAGCATAGAGTTCACCACTATGTTGATATATATGCATTTTTTCAACCAAATGATGGTTCCATTGGATTCTGCATGTCTGAAAACATACAAAAGGATACTTTATTTAAGTTTATATGTTAACTATTCACAAAGATACAGCACTTAAGGGTGTAGTACTGGTGAAAAATTGAGAAAACTACATAGGTACCTTTGAGAGGCCTTTACACAAAAACGAAGTCAAGTTAATATCTAAT
This sequence comes from Myxine glutinosa, assembly GCF_964187855.1. Classification (NCBI taxonomy): domain Eukaryota; kingdom Metazoa; phylum Chordata; class Myxini; order Myxiniformes; family Myxinidae; genus Myxine; species Myxine glutinosa. Next base: position 24,426,165 of record NC_136262.1, on the reverse strand, counting down.
TTTCAGTTTTTCTTGAAAGATATAATCTTGGCTTTAACTCAGACCAGTTTCAACGCTTCTTTGTCATATTACATGCATAAAATTTGCATAAATTAGACCGTCAATAAAAAACAAGGAAAAACAAAGAACACATTTCTACTTCTATCTTCTATGTCACCTATCGTTCTTTTCACACAAAACTTGGTACATGTATTATACATGTGTTACTCTACTACCTGATGAGAGGATTTTGTGAAATTATGTCAAATGTTCACTAATTAGCTAATTATGCCAATTACCAGATAAAACTTGGTTGTCCTTCAATAAATCCACAATGGCTACTCCTATAAACAAAAGCCTTCATCATTTTAAAGGAAGTGATATTCTGAATATCCTGTCCAAATTTCAGCCCAAAAGAATGATGCAAATTTAAAGTTATAACAAATTTCATGCAAAATATTACATTTCTTGTAAATTGCGTGTAAAGATAATAATAATTAGGGGTACTTCTATGACCTCTAATAGCATGGTTCTTGTTTATAAGACTATAAGGAAACTGTTCAGCTAAAAAAAAAAAAAAAATCACCTGTTCACCAGTACTACACCCTTAATAGATATTTTCAATTCCGGCGGCGGCCATTTTGAATTTTAGCACTTTACGGGCTTCTTGGAAAAAATCCAGCTTGGTACCATATCTCAAGTTAATTAGTACCATCTTGGCAACATATATGCCAATTTTGGTGCTTTTACCACCAAACCCACAATCCTGGTGGCTTTTTACACATATCCACCCCACTATAAGGTAATTACTCCTGCCAGGGAGTAATGCATTCGATCGTGTCCGTGTGTGTGTTCGTGTGTTTGTGAACAAGATATCTGGAAAAGTTGTGAACGGATTTGGATGAAAGTTGGTGGGATGATTGCACTTGGGATAAGGAAGAATTGATTAGTTTTTGGTGAAGCTCAGGATATTATTCCGGATCCAGGAAGTTTTTGAAGGATTGTTTACCATTGGAAGATAGGGCTCTTTTTTTTTAAACATTATCTTCTATATTTAACATTGTGATATGAAAATAGTTTTCATATTTGTTGTAAATGTAGTTTAAGCTCGTGATTATGCGTTAGAGCGGTGTATTTTGTTAGCAGCGTCGTCCTCAAGGTTCTTTTTTTTTTCTAATAAAGACATATTCTGTCATTTTAAAGCCAACAAAGTGTGTATTCGGTTTCCCCGTTTCATAAAATGTGTCGTTTGATACGTATAATGCTTTAGAACTGTTGTTTGTTTTTTAACCTCAGAAGAGATATCAACATTTAGCTCAGCGAATGTCATTCGCGGTGTCAGTATTTGATGAACTTATAAAGACTTAGGTGAGTTATAAGTGTGACCAGCATGTGCACTGGATTCTTCCTAGAAGAATGAGTGGTCGCATTAGCTAGTACGACTTAAAATGTGCGAGTTTTGTTTTGACGTTTGGGCCAGTTTTACATGTTGTATCCCTAAGGAATGAAACGAACGTTTTCTTGGCTTACAATTTTATTTGAAGTCACACATGCCTCAAAATACACTCACTTGTATAGAATTGAACGCTGAATCCGAAAATGTAAGTGAAATTGCCTTGTTTTTTAAAAATTATTTTCTATATACGTATTCTAAATATATATCTGTGCAGTGTCTGTCTTGTGTTGCGGCGGGAGTATGCGCTCCAATGAGTGGCGTTCTAGTTGGGAGATGCACTCATTGGTAAAACGTTCTGTGATGGTCCAGGTGTGAAGGATGAAAGCCAGGGTGTTGTTGTTGTTGTGGATTCGTGAGAATTAGCGTTCTGAGTGAGGTGGAGTTGGCACGCAAGGTGGAGAGTTGGTGAAACATCGGTCGGTTGTTGTTGTTGTTGTGGATTCGTGAGAATTAGCGTTCTGAGTGAGGTGGAGTTGGCACGTAAGGTGGAGAGTTGGTGAAACATCGGTCGGTTGTTGTTGTTGTTGTGGATTCGTGAGAATTAGCGTTCTGAGTGAGGTGGAGTTGGCACGTAAGGTGGAGAGTTGGTGAAACATCGGTCGGTTGTTGTTGATTCGTGAGAATTAGCGTTCTGAGTGAGGTGGAGTTGGCACGTAAGGTGGAGAGTTGGTGAAACATCGGTCGGTTGTTGTTGTTGTTGTTGTTGTTGTTGTTGATTCGTGAGAATTAGCGTTCTGAGTGAGGTGGAGTTGGCACGCAAGGTGGAGAGTTGGTGAAACATCGGTCGGTTGTTGTTGATTCGTGAGAATTAGCGTTCTGAGTGAGGTGGAGTTGGCACGTAAGGTGGAGAGTTGGTGAAACATCGGTCGGTTGTTGTTGTTGTTGTTGTTGTGGATTCGTGAGAATTAGCGTTCTGAGTGAGGTGGAGTTGGCACGTAAGGTGGAGAGTTGGTGAAACATCGGTCGGTTGTTGTTGATTCGTGAGAATTAGCGTTCTGAGTGAGGTGGAGTTGGCACGTAAGGTGGAGAGTTGGTGAAACATCGGTCGGTTGTTGTTGTTGTTGTTGTTGTTGTTGTGGATTCGTGAGAATTAGCGTTCTGAGTGAGGTGGAGTTGGCACGCAAGGTGGAGAGTTGGTGAAACATCGGTCGGTTGTTGTTGATTCGTGAGAATTAGCGTTCTGAGTGAGGTGGAGTTGGCACGCAAGGTGGAGAGTTGGTGAAACATCGGTCGGTTGTTGTTGATTCGTGAGAATTAGCGTTCTGAGTGAGGTGGAGTTGGCACGCAAGGTGGAGAGTTGGTGAAACATCGGTCGGTTGTTGTTGATTCGTGAGAATTAGCGTTCTGAGTGAGGTGGAGTTGGCACGTAAGGTGGAGAGTTGGTGAAACATCGGTCGGTTGTTGTTGATTCGTGAGAATTAGCGTTCTGAGTGAGGTGGAGTTGGCACGCAAGGTGGAGAGTTGGTGAAACATCGGTCGGTTGTTGTTGATTCGTGAGAATTAGCGTTCTGAGTGAGGTGGAGTTGGCACGTAAGGTGGAGAGTTGGTGAAACATCGGTCGGTTGTTGTTGTTGTTGTTGTTGTTGTTGTGGATTCGTGAGAATTAGCGTTCTGAGTGAGGTGGAGTTGGCACGCAAGGTGGAGAGTTGGTGAAACATCGGTCGCTTGCTGTTGTTGTTGTGGATTCGTGAGAATTAGCGTTCTGAGTGAGGTGGAGTTGGCACGTAAGGTGGAGAGTTGGTGAAACATCGGTCGGTTGTTGTTGATTCGTGAGAATTAGCGTTCTGAGTGAGGTGGAGTTGGCACGTAAGGTGGAGAGTTGGTGAAACATCGGTCGCTATTGAACGAAAAAGCGCCGAGTCAGTTCAACAACAGTGTAAGTCGTAAGCGGAGAGAGGCATGGTCAGCTACCTTCCATGAGTCTGGTGTTGGATTAATGGTTAAGGTGGCTGGCTTAAGATCCTAGGCTCTTGAGTGAAAGCATATTCCAGAAACAGGTGCAAGCCTGCTCATCCACATGGGCTCATTTTAAAAACAGTAGACCCAAGCGGTGATTGGTGATCCTTATGCCCACTCTATTGCATGGTGTCCTCCTTAATGCAAAGGCAAACTCCAACAGTGTCAAGATCATCCCAGGTTTTATGGCTGTTGCTTCCCAGAATGAATATTTCATCGAGATCAATAGTGCCTTGTTGATGTACATGTTTTGATCCAAGTATCACGACTGTCTTCTTGGCATTGGTGTCTGTTCCACAACGGTCTGCAGAGAAGCAGGTGATGCTTCACACCTTCCAGCTTTCATCAACCACATCTTTGATTTTCCATCAGCGTGGGAAGAACCTCACTCGTTCTCATTGCACCACCTTTTCCACCAGCCACACTTTGATGTTTCTTTATCTTCTCACATTCTTCGTGCCCTTCGCCTGTGTCTCGTACTGCAAGCTTTTGCCACAAAGGACATTTATCAATTTTCTGGAAGAGCTGCAGAGGTAAGTATTGTGTTCATATAAGGCCAAATAAGAGGGGCAGGTAGGTTGGCTCTCAGCTGTCTGGCCTGGGTTTGAATCCTGACCCAGCTATGAACTGCCATCCCTGTGCGTCACAGGCAGGAAAGCGATTCATCAATGTGTGTACCATCTCTTTGATGGATGTTAAAGCTGGCCATCTCGTCTGCTGGCATTAGGTTGGTGTACCGGTAGGTTAACGATCCCATGGTGTATTTCGTGGAGTAGGTGAGATTTTGCTGGCACCTTGTAAAAAAAATCAGTGATTATAATTGAGATATATAGTTTTGAACCTCGGTGATGTGACGTACGTCATGTTAATTTTGACCAATTGCGTTGTTTATGTATTTTTAGCGATCAATTTAATTTGACACAATTGAGATATTCAATTGGCTCTGTGATTGATGTTTTAGGCTTGCTACTCCTATCTCCGCACGCCATAACACAGACAACCCTTTATCATATTAATCTCCTTTTCCCTACGAGTACGGCAGATAGGTTAAATATTTGGGAGAATTGTGACTGTGATGATACAAGCACGAGAGTTGGCACACAGTTAGAGTATATCCTAAGGAAGATATTTGGCTCTAGGGCCATCGCAGATTTGTCCTGTGACAACAATGGCGGCCATTTTACAAAATGGCCTCCATTGCTTGTTATTTTACATATATTTGGTACATTACTGTGTATAAACTGTTGTTGTGATCATACAAGCTTGACATTTGGCACATAATTAAAGACCCCTAACTATAGGGTTATCATATATTTGACCTGTGACAACAATGTTTTTAAAATGGCCGCCATTTATATGATATATTATGGTATATGGTATATGGTATATTAATTTGTATAAACTGTTGTTGTGGTCATACAAGCTTGACACTTGGCACATATTTAAAGACCCCTAACTATAGGGTTATCATATATTTGACCTGTGACAACAATGTTTTTAAAATGGCCGCCATTTATATGATATATTATGGTATATGGTATATGGTATATTAATTTGTATAAACTGTTGTTTGAATCATACAAGCATGGTATTTGGTACACAGTTAAATATTCTGACTATTAGAGTCATCACAGATGTGTCCAATAAAATTGGCGCCCAATTTTTAGTACGGCAGATAGGTGAAATATTTGGGAGAATTGTACCTTTGATGATACAAGCACGAGAGTTGGCACACAGTTAGAGTATGCCCTAAGGAAGATATTTGGCTATAGGGCCTTCGCAGATTTGTCCTGTGACAACAACGGCAGCCATTTTTCAAAACTGTCTCTATGGAACTTCACGCTGAAGTTCGGATCTGTAGCCAGTTCTCCTTCCAGGTGACAATATAGTCCATCATCCCTGATCCTACTAGCATCGACGATAGAAGCAATTCTCCGGGGTGTCGCATCAGACAATGGCTTCCTCGGATTTCCGCAAGAATTCACCTTGAAAAGGACACATTCCTCCATGATTCACATCTGAAAAGAAAAGAGAGACAGAGCGTTAGACATATGCCAATATCATAATTTATGGCATTAACAATATATGTGTTACGATCGCGGGGGTGGGGGGCGGCGCTCTCCCACACGATCGACTAAGTCCCAGAAAACTTGGGGTTTTTGTTTTCCCTCCCGTCTGATGTTGCCTCTGAAATAAATCGGAGTGGTTGTCGTTGAATGTTGTCACAAACCACAAGCAGTAATTTACCAAACTCACACAGTTTGACACACCAGTCAACATGACTGACTTCTGTCGAATGTGTGTTCTTGACTTCTTCTTCCTGAAACACGGCTCTAGGCCTATCGAGGTAGAAGGTCTCTAGGCCTAGGCCTAGGCTAAGGCCAACGTTAGTAAATAATGAGATGAAATAGAAATGCTACATGAAAGTAGGCCTCGCCATAGGAACATAGACGGTCTATAGGCTAGGCAATAATGAGAAAGTTGGCATTTATAAAATGGCTTACAATGTGAAATGTGATTTCGCAGCTAAATGAAACAACCCTTGAATTTGTCAGGATTCGCCGAAGGTCTGTTTTAATCTTCGGAGCCAATAATCGCTATTTCACGGCAATTTACTAGAAAATAAATCAATTTTTTAGTTTGACCTTGGATTTTCGCAATGACCTTGACCTCGAAACATCAAGGTCATGACCCCAATCGATAGACCATCCTCTCAAATATATGTTTAGACACCAAAATTGTGAAAATCGCTCATCTACATCCTGAGATATTTGAGTTTTTGTATTTTTAGATTTTAGTAATGGTTGCCATGGAAACGGGCCATTTTTCTCAAAATGCTCAATGATGCCAGCTTGGCATCACTCGGAATCTTCATATGGAGGGTCCATAGATGCATAATCTGCAAAAAACATTTTGTAGGTACTCCAGTGCAAGGTTCACCCCCCTGGCTGCCGGACTATTAATTTATGACAGTGCAGTACTTACTTTCTGAACATTCTCGATGGTTCCAAATATGTTTGTAAATTATTGCCATCACAATCAAGGGTACTCAAAACGTTGGAGGGAAGAGTGGGACAACAGACGGAGGGAGGAAATTCCACAACTGCGAGAAGACAGAAAAGAAGGATTGGAGATGAGCAGTGGGCTTGGATTTGGGAGTTTTACAGGTAATATATTGCTGCTTCTGGGATGCATTCCAAAACGCTGCAGGCTGCATCTTGGACTACATTTCACATGCAGCACCATGCAGTGAGTCTCGATTTTTCATATTTAAGTTATTGCTGTGTCATTAATTTATGTGAGGAACCAGACTTCATCCAAGATTCTGCCTTGGGGTGCTCCAGCCTCCACAAGTAGAGGATTCTTTGGAGCGTGACATCCTGAGTGATCAGTGTCTCATTGATGATGCAACTGGCAAGCTTCAATAAGTTACCACCAATAACAAACCCTCGTCCCTGCAGCTCACCCTGCGATCGAAGCACTAGTATGACCTGTTAAGCCTGTTGTGTTATACCTGTTGTAGGGTTTCTTTCTACAATTATTGCCCACAATTGTTAATGGTACCTTAGGGTTTCTTAGACCCCTAGGGGGTACTAAACGACCTTTTAGGTTTTTCTCCCTGCCAATGTCCGAGCTGTATCTCAGAGCCGGTCACGACTTTCAGATCGAAATTTTGCATCAATAATTAATGGGAATAAAAAGTATGTGGACCCAATTATTTCGACCTTGATTTAATTTTTAAGGTCATGACCTAATTATAGACATTTTAACATTTCACGATAACTTGATGAAAGTTTGTCCGATCGGAAGTAGATTACCCGCTCTAGATAGCTGTGGACAAGCCACATTTATGCTTAATTTATGTCATAACCCTCTGGGTTAAAGGTCAAGGGTCGAATGGTGGTCTGAAAAAAACATGGTTTTTTTTGTCCGCTCAATTTGGCCAATGCGGAATCTCAAAGACCGCTTGGCCTTCCAATATGTTCTTGCATAATATAATAATAGTGTACCTGTACTGAAGTTGTGCACCTGCTATTTGTTTCGTATCCTTGACCTCCTTTTTTCGGATTGTGACCTAATTAATAAAAATAATGTTTTTTGATCATTACATGAAAAATCTTCCTCCGATTTTCATGATGTTGAGTTATATGGATAGAATGTAGTTGGGGACACATTTTCTTAAATTACACTCTATCCATAAATGTTGAATATCAAGGTCATATGGCGGTCCAAAAAGAACATGGCTGTCAATGCATTACAGGCACCAGGGGATCCAGGCTTACCCTTCGTGAAGCCTGGTGTTGGCTTAACGGTTAAGGTGGCTGGCCATGAGATATAGGGCCCCTGAGTTTGAGCCCCTGTTAGCCATTGAATTAACACCAGCTGGGTCGACTCGGCCTGTCATCCTTCCAAAGTCCGCAAAATGAGTACCAGATGACTGGTAATGCAGGTGTCTCGGGTATGCGGGTGTCTTCTGATACCTCAGGGAGATGGATGCCCCTGCCTTGCATAACCCCAGGTCACCTGTGGGCAAGGTGTAGTACCTGTCAGCCCCCCTTACCAAGGTAACGGTCCGCAGCGATGTGGTATAAATTGCAGGTGGCTATGCACATCTGGTGCACCAACAGCACGGGCGGAAGAGGGTGAATTGCCCAACGGCCAGCAGAGGGACGGAGAGGAGTGGCGACCCCCCATCTATACCACACACTTACCCGTGTGCACCAGCCATAGAAAGGCAATGCCATCATTGCCCGAGGAGACTTGACTGTTAATGGGGGGCATTGCATCAGCGGCATAGCCACGCCCCCAGAAAATGATGCAGCCAAGCGGCCACAGGCTGCATACGAACCACCACCACCCTTTCCTATCGCTTTGTAATCACAGATATCGAGTTTGGTTTCTTATTGGAACTAAATACTCAGGATTCCCAGTCAGTCTAGTCTAGTCTAGCCAGCATGTGCAGTGCAATGGACTAATAAGCCCTTTTTAGTGGTAGAGTGAGTACATTTTGTCAAGAGATCGCGACATGTCTGTCTGGCGTCAATATAGCCAAACGTCGTCAGTTTAGCACACCAAATTAGGTAGAAAAATTGGATTTTTCCAGTTTTTCCAAGTTTAGCACACCACAGGATTTTCAGATACTTCGCGCATCTTTGCGTCCTGTCCAATGAAACACAAGTTGTTGTGCATACCACATTCCCTCTCAAAACCCAAAACCCAGGCTCGAATAGTAATATTTTAGGTTGTTTTGATAACTCTATGTCGGTTTCATGACATATTGTGCGCAAGCTCACAAAATATTTTGCAAAATGTTATGAAGACATCAATTCAACAATGAAATTACAAATACATTATTGCTTCTGCCTCTGTATGAGCTGCTGCGCACACACTATATTGGCAACGGAAGTCCCTGTTCTCCAAACTGTCAGATGTGCATCTGCTATGGACACGACTTGGAGTCAAACACATAAATCTGTCATTCTGCAGTCCTACAGGCTTTTCTAAGACACGTGGACAGGTTAGCAGTGCCAGCTTCATTCTGATTTATGTGGAGCAATTACGGTAGCATATGCTGATGTCCAAATCGGACGCTCCTGTGCATCCAGTTAAAGTTCTGTAAAGTAAAATGGCACTTTTGGGATTGCGGTTTCCAGGTGCTGCCGCAGGTATATGACGAGTCAGGTGGAAACCCGCGTGGATTTGAACCCCAAACTTTATGAGAACGGGAGAACACAACGGCATGCATAATCGAATCCAATCACGTTTTCGAAACAAGCAGCTTGGACAGAATGTTGAGACTGAAATACAAAAGCAGTTTCACATTGTCAGGATTGAAGGCAAAATTATAGTCATACCACCTGCAGTGCATGTTCTATTATCCCTGTAAGGAAGAAATTAAACAAACTTTTCAGCTTCTTTGTAAATATAACAACTTCTACATGATAAATGAAACAAATATCTAAAGGAAAGAATGACAAATACTTCGTTGAAACGAAAAGGCAGTGTAACCTGAGTAGTAGCACTAGTGCTCTCTCCAACATGAGCTGAGTGTCTCTTGCTTTAAGAATGCTGGAATGCAAATGGGATTCTAGATTGTAGATGTGTTAATTTTTTTATATACATGGTGGCAAAGGCTCATGGATGGGTTGGTATATAATTCACAGGCAGGAGAAGGACATCCTACTATATTAAATAAGGCATTTCTCTATGTATGTATGTATGTATGTACATATTGTTGCAGATCTCGAGTCCGTCGACGTACTAAGGGAGGGTTAAGGGTGTAGTACTGGTGAAAAATTGAGAAAACTACATAGGTACCTTTGAGAGGCCTTTACACAAAAACAAAGTCAAGTTAACATCTAATTTTCAGTTTTTCTTGAAAGATATAATCTTGGCTTTAACTCAGACCAGTTTCAACGCTTCTTTGTCATATTACATGCATAAAATTTGCATAAATTAGACCGTCAATAAAAAACAAGGAAAAACAAAGAACACATTTCTACTTCTATCTTCTATGTCACCTATCGTTCTTTTCACACAAAACTTGGTACATGTATTATACATGTGTTACTCTACTACCTGATGAGAGGATTTTGTGAAATTATGTCAAATGTTCACTAATTAGCTAATTATGCCAATTACCAGATAAAACTTGGTTGTCCTTCAATAAATCCACAATGGCTACTCCTATAAACAAAAGCCTTCATCATTTTAAAGGAAGTGATATTCTGAATATCCTGTCCAAATTTCAGCCCAAAAGAATGATGCAAATTAAAGTTATAACAAATTTCATGCAAAATATTACATTTCTTGTAAATTGCGTGTAATGATAATTGATAACAATAATTAGGGGTACTTCTATGACCTCTAATAGCATGATGCTTGTTTATAAGACTATAAGGAAACTGTTCAGCTAAAAAAAAAATCAAAAAAAAAAAAATCACCTGTTCACCAGTACTACACCCTTAAACCCTTCTCCCCCTCGAGCTTCGAGTCCACGAGGCCGCTCCCCACTTTGCACTCGTGGGGGGGGGGGGGGGGGGGATTGCTAAGCAATTCCAGTCGCCAACCCCGTAGCGAGCGTGCGGAAGGGTCTCTGGTGAAATACCCAAGTACCTTCGATACACACGCCGCCCTGAGGACGGGGGCTGAACCTCACACGAGTTACGCTGGTCTGATACGCCTGAGCGGTTTGCGTGTCACGTAACTCATGCCGTTAATTATTACTGACCCAATCGAGCGGTTTTATTTCGTGCAATGCTAGGCCAATTGGGAAAAGACGTGTACGGCCAAATGGAAGCAAAGAACACAGGTTTATTATAATTTGTACAATGATCAGAGCAAAGAGACACAGGGTAGAAGCTTAATCGTCCTTAACTTAATAATTCCAGACAAAGGCCCTCTCACTCACGCGGGGAAAAGGATGAAGAGGAGGACGCGCTCACAGCGCGGCCGCTCCGTGCAGTTCGCCCCGGACAGCTCGTTGGGCGCTCCCCTTTGTGATGTTCGTAGCCGGGACGTCGGCCTCGGTCGTGCCCGCACGGGAATCCGCCCAGCATGTCCCGAAGTTAACGAGGCAAACACGCACGTGCAGGGAGCCCAGGAAGGGAGATCATTGGAGTCTCGGGCCCCAGGAGAGATCGTCCTGCGAGAGCGTTTATAACAGGGGCAGCTCAAAGCAGGGGCAGAACGCAGATTACAGAGAGAGCGATGAGAGCTTCTTTTGTTCGGGGGTAGAGAGAGCGATCTGGGCACACAGAGACGTCGACCACCGAGAGCAGAGAGCCAGAGAGCGCGCTGGGAGCTTGGCCACGGAGAGAGAGAGCGCTGGGAGCTTGGCCACAGAGAGAGAGAGCTTGTGCTTCGACCACAGAGCAGAGAGAGCTTGGCTAGAGAGCGCGCTGGGAGCTTGGCCATGGAAAGGGAGAGTTTGGGGGCCTGGGGCCGGGTTTTATAGCCCCCCCCCCCAGAGTCCCACCCGAATGTTCCAAGCACCTCCCCTGGCTGCCGCTGGCCACTCCCCTTTAGCTCCTCCCTCGGGCCTCCTAGACTTGTCCCAGGCCCTAGCACATGGCATTCCAGCCCAATGAGGCCTACACTTACTTGCCTGTCTCAACGCATACTAACACAGGAAAGGAGACTATGAATAAGAAATAACTGAACTAAGCGAGGCTACATGTTGTGGTGCAACTAACTAAAAGGGAGGTTTGCCTTTATTCCAAAACCGCAACAATATTTATGTGTGTGTGTATGTCTGAAAATCATAGAAAAAAAGCACAGGTGGGCCGAGCTCCACCAACATTTGCATACGTGTTGGTGGTTTACTGAACCCTGCTCGAGACAGTGGAGGATTAATAGACACGCACAAAATACATTTGCCCACCTCCGCCACTACTCCCATCCCCCTGCCCCAGACTCCTCCTGAAGGGAGTGGGTGTTTCTAGTTGAACCTAACAAGGCCTTCTTATCTTCTTCAGATTAATGCTTTTAAATTTCTTCCAATTCCGGTTATTGTTAAAGAACTAGATGCGACTACGTCGCCAATACGCTTTCACAGAGTCCCTGCCCACGACAATGGGTAGATGCCTCGTTCACTGTCCTAAAAATAAACAAGTTTGATTTAAATCCCTTCAGCTGTCCTCAAGTATCACATTTTCACCAGACATGACATGTTTCACATCGATCGGTGAAGCAGTTTCAGAGAAAGGGTTTTTTTTAAATATTGGCTTTCAAGCTAACATGGCTACCAAACCAAGTGACATATGACATCAAAAATGTACATTCTGCATACATATGGGTAGGGGATCACGTTTGTGAAGTTTCGTGTTGATCAGCTAAGGCTAGTTTTTCAATCCAAGATGGCTGCCAAACCATGTGACCTACGACATCATTTTCAAACTATATGCAGCAGTTGTGTTCGATGACATTTGTAAAGTTTTGCATCGATAGGGTAAGCGGTTTCAGAGATATAATTATTTAATATTTTCCTTTAATCCAATATGGCTGCCACACCATGTGACTGATGATGTTTTCGTGATCAACTTTTAATCGACATGCCTAGTCGATTTGATGGTTTGGGAGAAGATGTTTTTTTACAGGTTTTGGGTTCAATTCTATATGGCTGCCAAACCATGTGACCTATGATGTCATAAGTTTAGTATTTCAATACAAATGGGTCATAGATCATGTGCATGCATTTTCAGATTTTTAGGATAAGGAATTTGTTTAAAACATTTATGGCTGGTATACCACTTCACCGATGATGCCATCATTATCATGCTTTTGTTCCCCTTTGGAGAAGGTTTGAAATTTTCCATTCAGCAGTTTTCAATAAATAATTTTAATTATTTGTGTTTAATTCAAGATGTCTGCCATACCACATGACCTAATACGTCACAATTATCATAAAAACATTTTACATTGGTATCGCTCCCACCCTAAAAGTTTTGTCTCAATCGGGCATGTGGTTGCTGAGAAAGACGAGGTTTAGCCTGTACAGATGGGACAGAAAGACAACTCAAAAACATAGTGCCTCCGGTCCCCTTCAAGGGCCTAGACATAATAATCACATTGTCCCATTTTGGACAATGCCTATTAGTCCCCTATTTCTTAGTCCAAAGCTGTGTTTGGTAGTTCCCTATGATTGTGTATGGAGACCTGTTCAGGTTTAATACTCAGCCACTAAAATATTCTGATCTTGTAGTTGGTGCCTTGTTGCTCCATGAGTGTGGAACTTTGATGATGATTGCAAACATATGGCAGAGTTAATTTTTTAAAATCAACCCAAAGACACTTGCGTAAGGAAAGGGCAAGGGATGATGGAATATTTCGACTTGATATTGTACACTGCTCCTTTCCTATGCCATGTCCAGGCGCTGCATGACATCATTGTCCGGCACCGAAAGGGGCCCGGCGATAACGCGCACTGAAAGGGAGTACTTACTCAGTTTTCACTCTGGTTTCTTGTCTGTTTGTTTGTTTGTTTGATTTGGACGCTCTTCCCATCTTCTCCTGTTGCCTTTGTGCATTCCTCGGCCGTCGAGTCTCTCATCTCGGTTCCGGACAAGCGTGCGATTCCGCGTGGACGGAGCCAGGCACGGCCGGAGGAGCGAGCTGCACACGACTGTTCAAGTCACGCGGATGGCCTGTGACACGCCAGCAGACGAGACCGGGGCGAGCGGGTGGCTCGGTGGGCCTAGTGGACGATATTTCAGCCATTCTTTGAGCTAGGAAGCTGAAACTTCGGCAAATACACGCAAGTGCTTTGGCAAAAATGGTATTTTTTGATTTTTGATTAATCAATTAATTGATTAGTTACTTAATTATTATCGATTAATTAAGTACTTGTTTATTTTCTTTCTCATCTGGGCAATATCTCAGGCACTTTTTGAGCTGGGAAGCTGATATTTCGACATGACAATGACCAAGTGATTTGGCTGGAAAGGCAATTTTTGATTTTTTGATTAATCAATTAATCAATTAATTATTCGATGAATGACAATTAATTTTAAGTTAGAGATTTGGATGAAACGGTGGTGGTTTAGGCGGTTTATTAGCCAAATTATTAAGAAAATATTTTATGATTAATATTTATTGATTTTAATTTTGCAATTAATCAATCAATTATTGTACACCTCTCCCTCCCAATGCAGCCTCTATGAGCTGCATGGCTGTATCACCAGGCACCAAAGAAGATATTTATTTATTTGGCATGGGGGGCGGTGCACTTTTAATGTACCTGTACTTACCCTCACCAGAGGAGAGGGTAACTTGCATTTGAGTATGTTTGTTTGTCTGCACAGAATAAATATGCTTTTCTCTGCAACTGTTGGTCCGATTGACAGGAAATTTTCACCATAGGTGCACGTCCTCCGGTATAATTTTTTTATGATAATTATGATGTCATAGGTCACGTGGTATGGGCACCATCTTGAAAAACCGAAAAACTTTGCACCTCTATATCTCCGAAATCGCTGAATAGAAAAAATTGAGACATGGCTCATTGTAAAGAACTCTCCATGGGAAATAACGTATGTTAATGATTGTCATAGGTGCCTCCATTATGACGTCATAATTCGACAAGTACAAAACTTTATCCGATCAAGATGAAATTTCTTGAGCGTCATCTATGGATAAATTGGTGGAGCAAAACAAATAATGATGATGTCATCAGTCATGTAGTTCGGCCCCCATATTTGTTTTAAAACAAAAGCCTTAAAAAACACTAAAAACATGTCCTGGTGAGGGTCTGCAATTTCTGATTGCTCTTTGTAGTTGAAGATTGTTTTGTGTAGACTCAATGTCGAAATCGGTGTTCGTGTCTCAGTTGCTATGGACTCCATATTGGTTGTAAAAGGAAGGATTCACTTGGTATGTTCACAAGTGTTAAAATCAAAAACTATATATGTATATATCAGATTCAAAAGAAAAACCCATTCATTTTGATTGGACTATGCCAGCCATTTTATAATTCAAAGATACCTCTCCTTCACAAGCTTGAAGCATCCAGGTCTATTGATGATGCATCTGAAGATTTGAATAAATGGGTTCAACGGTTCTGGAGAAGATCTTTGAAATTTATTTGAATCTTCTTTGATAAATCCAAGATGGCCATCCACACTCTGGACCGATCAAGTTCATTGAAGGATGTACAACAGACGATTTGGAATAATCCTGTTGTGGCGGACACGAAAGCACTGACGTGGTGACATCACCCCGCACACCAAGTGGGGATGGGCCACGCCAGGGAGAGAGGCATGGCCTCACGATATACACGGGGCGCGCAGCCCTGAGCAGCTCAGTGTTACAGTGAGCTCTTGAAATAAAGACTCTTACAAATTGCCGCGTTGTCCGCTTCCTCTTTGCTTACGAGTAGCGCGCGTAACACCGCGCTTTATTGGTGACCTCGACGCTGGATCTGCCGTAGCGATCCTTCCAAACACGACGCCATTGCCATGGCCAACAACGCGATGTCGGTTAAACTTCCCGAATTTTGGGAGGCCCAGGCCGAAGTTTGGTTCGTCCAAGCCGAAGCCCAGTTTCAGCTTCGGCGCCTCACCGGCGACAACATGCGCTACTGCCACGTCGTCGCCTCCCTCGGGCCCGCCACGGCCGCTCGAGTTGTGTCTGTCCTTCGCCACCCACCGGACGGCCACAAGTACGAGGCACTCAAGCGGCTGCTCCTAGCCACGTTCGGCCTCACGGAGGACGCACAGGCCGACCGCCTCCTGGATCTCCCCGAGCTCGGTGACACGCGCCCGTCGGTCCGAATGGACCATATGCTGTCGCTGTTGGGTGATGAAGCCCCTGGTTCTCTATTCCGGGCGCTTTTCCGTCGCCAACTTCCAGCACAGGTACGCCTCGCGTTGGCCGGGACCGTGCTAACGGAACCCCGAGCATTGGCCGCCGAGGCAGACAGGTACTTCGCGGCTTCGGACACGCGGGCGAGAGTCGGCGCGGCCATCGCGGATCTCGAGGCTGATGCTGCTGCCCACCTCGTGGATCCCGAGGCCGATGCTGATTCACAGCATCAGCTTAGACAACATACGCAGCATGCTGATACGCACCTCGTGGCCGCCGCCACGCCCCGCCCACCGCCCCGGCGAAAACCGCCACCGCGGGGAAAACCACCGGCTCCACCGGCCTGGCAGAGCCAGCCACGCTCCTCCAGCTCCACCACCTGGTGCTGGTTCCACGCCAAGTTCGGCCACGAGGCTCAACAGTGTCATCCGCCATGCTCCTTCGATAGGTCGGGAAACGCCCGGGCCGGCGCTCGATAGTAGCAACGAGCGCCGGCCGTTCGAACAGCCTGCTGTTCATCACGGACACCTTATCCGGGCGCCGTTACCTGTGCGACACAGGAGCGCAGGTAAGTGTCGTTCCTGCCGGTACGTCGGACAAGCACGCCGCGGGCGGGGGCCCCGCGCTGCTTGCCGCGAATGGGACGCCCATCCGTACGTACGGAAAACGCTGCCTCTCTCTGCGGTTTGGAGGGCAGGTTTTCCGATGGTCGTTCGTCACCGCCGACGTGCCCATGGCATTGCTTGGCGTGGACTTCCTGTGCGCAAATGGGCTCCTGGTCGACGTAAAGCACAGACGTCTTGTCCAGGCCGAGACGTTCAGCTCACTCGCTTGTGCGCTGCCCAGCTCGTCGAGCAGCCCACTGAGCGGCTCACCGAGCGGCTTGCCAAGCGGCTTGCCGAACGGTTCGGTTCCGGCCACGTTGATCTGTACGCTTCCGGCAGCGGACGAATTCACCCGCCTCCTCGCCGGTTTCCCGGCCCTCACGCGGCCCACCTTCTCGGCGGGGGCCGTCAAGCATGGGGTGGCCCATCACATCCCCACCGTCGGGCCACCGGTCTATGCCCGGGCACGCCGCCTCGAGCCGACGAAGCTGGCGGTAGCAAGAGCGGAGTTCGCTACCCTGGAGCGACTCGGCATCATTCGGCGGTCGGAGAGTGTTTGGGCGTCGCCGCTGCACATCGTGCCGAAGCCCGGTGGGGGATGGCGACCGTGCGGGGACTATCGCCATCTCAATGACGCCACCACCCCCGACCGCTACCCCGTCCCCCACATTCAGGACTTTTCCGCCCGTTTGGCGGGCATGTCCTTCTTCTCGAAGGTGGACCTCATACGCGGCTAACATCAGGTCCCCGTCAGGCCGGAGGATGTCCCGAAGACGGCGGTCATCACGCCGTTCGGACACTTCAAATTCCTGCGGATGCCCTTCGGTCTGAAGAATGCGGCTCAGGCGTTCCAGCGGCTGATGGACAGCGTCCTGCGCGACTTGGATTTTGTATACGTCTACCTGGACGATATCCTCGTCGCCAGCGCGTCCCGCGAAGAGCACCTACACCACCTCCGCACGCTCTTCGAACGCCTGGGCCAGCATGGCCTGATTGTGAACCCCGCAAAGTGCTGGTTCGGCGTCGCCGAACTCGATTTTCTGGGGCACCGCGTCACCAGGCACGGAGCCGTCCCCCTGCCGGCCAAGGTGGAGGCGGTGAAGGGGTTTCCGCGCCCCCGCACGATCAGGGGGCTGCAGGAGTTCCTGGGCATGGTGAACTTTTACCATCGGTTCCTGCCCCATATCGCCCAGCTCCTGCGCCCCCTGCACGAAGCTCTCCGAGGTAAGCCGGGCAAAGGCGACGTTACCTGGACCGAGCAGATGGACGCGGCGTTCACGGGCGCGAAGCTCGCCTTGGCTAACGCCACCATGCTCGCGCACCCGGCGCCCGATGCACCGATCGCCCTCACCACCGACGCCTCGGACTACGCGGTGGGCGCGGTGCACGAGCAATGGGTACGTGGAGCTTGGCAACCGCTGGCGTTCTTTAGCCGGCAGCTTCGCCCGCCCAAACGCCGTTACAGTACCTTCGACCGCGAGTTGCTCGGGCTTCACTTGGCAGTCAGGCACTTCCGCCATCTGCTCGAGGGCCGTGCGTTCACGGCCTTCGTCGACCACAAGCCGCTGGTCTTCGCGATGCGCAAGGTCACTGAGCCGTGGTCGGCCCGGCAGCAGCGTCACCTCTCGGCCGTGTCCGAGTACACGACGGACATCCGGCACGTCGCGGGGAAGGACAACCCGGTGGCGGATTGCCTTTCCCGGGCCGTCGCCCACGCAGTCCACCTCGGCATTGACTATGCCCGGATGGCAGCGGACCAGGCCGCTGACACCGACGTCCAGGCCTTGCGGACCGCCGTCACGGGCCTCCGCGTCACCGAGGTGCCGTTCGACGGCGCGGGCACGGCCCTCTTGTGCGACGTCTCCCTCGGGTGGCCTCGCCCCATCGTGCCCGCGGGCTGGCAGCGCCAGGTGTTTGACGCCATCCACGGCCTGTCCCACCCGGGCACGAGGGCCTCCCAGAGGTTGATCGCCGACAAATTCGTCTGGCATGGCCTCCGGAAGGCCGTCCGCGGCTGGGCCAGGACGTGCCTCGCGTGCCAGCGCGCCAAGGTGCACCGGCACACCCTGGCCCCATTGGCCCCGTTTACGGTGCCAGAACGCCGGTTTGACCACGTCCACGTGGACCTGGTGGGACCTCTGGCCCCCTCGCGGGGTTTCACCCACGTCCTCACCATGGTGGACCGCACCACCCGGTGGCCGGAGGCCGTGCCCTTGGCGTCGATGACGGCGGCGGACGTCGCGCAGGTGTTCATCGCCGCCTGGGTCGCCCGGTTCGGTGCCCCCTCAGACATCGCGTCCGACCGCGGCCCCCAGTTCACCTCGGAGCTCTGGGGAGCGGTCGCGCGGGGGCTCGGGGTCCGGCTGCACCGAACCACGGCCTACCACCCCCAGGCTAACGGCCTGTGCGAGCGATTTCACCGCTCATTGAAGGCGCGCTCCGGGCCACCCTCCGCGACGGCGGCTGGGTCGACAGGCTCCCCTGGGTCCTGCTGGGCCTCCGGACGGCGCCCAAGGAGGACCTGCGCACATCCGCGGCGGAGTTGGTCTTCGGGCAACCGCTGCAGGTGCCGGGCGCGTTCCTCCCCGACTCCACGGCACCATGGTCCGCGGCAGAGCAGCCCTCCGCTCTGCAGGAGACCGCCCAGAGGTTCGCCCCGGTGCCAACGGCACGCCACGGGCACCCACCGACGCACGTCGCCCCACGTCTTCGTCTGCCACGATGCCCACCGGACACCACTGCGGCCCCCATACGACGGGCCTTTCCGCGTGCTGGAGACCGGGGTGAAGCACTTCACCCTGGACATCGGCGGTACTCCTGACCGCGTTTCTGTGGACCGCCTCAAGCCGGCCCACCTCGACGTGGACCATCCACCGCCAGTGGCCCGACCCCCGCGTCGGGGCCGCCCCCCTGTGGGCGGACCCCCGGCACCGCCCAGCCCCGCCGCCATGCCGCCCCCCGGTCCTGCAGCCGGAGGCATCCCAGATGGCATCCCTGCATCCCAGACACCGCCAGTCGCCAGGGGGCGCTTCGGCCGGGTCATCCGTTTGCCCCGCAAACTGACCCTTCAGGTGCGCGGGGATTCTGGGGGGGCGCGTGTGGCGGACACGAAAGCACTGACGTGGTGACATCACCCCGCACACTAAGTGGGGGTGGGCCACGCCAGGGAGAGAGGCGTGGTCTCACGATATACATGGGGCGCGCTGCCCTGAGCAGCTCAGTGTTAGTGAGCTCTTGAAATAAAGACTCTTACAAATTGCCGCGTTGTCCGCTTCCTCTTTGCTTACGAGTAGCGCGCATAACACCGCGCTTTACTGTTAAATTTCAAGTTCATTGATGTGCCAATCTCCAATAAATCCGAGTGACAATCTTCGGTTTTAGTAATTAAGAATACCAATCCCAGCATGAACAATAGGCTTCCATCTTGCACCTTTAAAGTATAATGATGTACCAGGCAGTGTGCCTTTTGAATATTATATTCGTTCAATCACCCGACCCACATTAACTTTTGCATTTTTAGTATGTAGTTACATGCTATGACACATGCTTGTGACATGTTTTCAATGTTAATGAGAATGACAAGGTAACAATTTTGTGTTCACCAAAGTGTGTGTGTGTGTGTGTGTGTGTGTGTGTGTGTGTGTGTGTGTGTGTGTGTGTGTGTGTGTGTGTGTGTGTGTGTGTGTGTGTGTGTGTGTGTGTGTGTGTGTGTGTGTGTGTGTGTGTGTATGTATATGTATGTATGTATGTATGTATGTATGTATGTATGTATGTATATATATATATATTGTTGTGGATATGAGGACTGTATTTTTTTGATTGTGTGCTTTATTATTATTATTGTTTTAGTCTGCGCCTTCCTGCCTCCAGTCTGTTGTATAAAGGTCAAAGGGCGTCCCGGTAGTTAATTCCATAAAGCATCCATTGAAGGACACAATAATACCCTTGTTCAGTAGCTTATATCCTTATTATGTGTTTTAGGGTAAGGCCTTGTCTTCCATTAAAATGACACTCCATTGCACCAAGTGAAAAAGATATATTCCCTTCATTCCCATTCCCAAAACCTCCATTTCCCCTTTCGTCATGGCCAAGCCAGTTTGTTACAGCTGTGGGTTGTTCTCGCCCCAAAGCCGCCATTGAACATGTGCTTGGGTTGGGGAAGAAAGGCGTGCCCGCCCGTCGTCATCAAGGGCGGAGCCAGAGGGTCGCGCGACCAACCAGGGCCGAGGTGAGCACACCGATGGGCGTGTCCTAAAAGCCGGCGGCTTAATCGCCGGAGGCGCTATAAAGGCGGGCGCGCAAGAAGTTGCGAGGTGGTGCAAAGAAAAGAGCTGAGTCGTCAGAGAAGAAGCTGCTGAGTTAAAAGGGTCCAAGAGAGAGCGGAGTTGCAAGGAGGTCCTACGAGCGAGAGAGAAGGGAGATCATCCAGCAGCGATTCTTGTCCAAGAGAAGAGATCATCCAGCAGCGATTCTTGTTCAAAGGAGATCATCCAGGGAAGCACAAAGCCTGCTATTCGTCGCCTTGCTCGCCAGCAGCAGCGTCCACAGCAGCAACAACACTCAACAGCCGCTTGGGGCCTGGACGGCGGTTTTGAGCAGGGCCGCGAAGGAACGGCGGCTGCCCAACGCGCCGATCGTGCTGCCGGACCCGTTGGACCTCCCTCTCCTTCCAGCCAATCCACTCTGCAATTCCCCGTGTGAGTCCGTTTCTGTTTGTTCTGTCCTGGGTAGTTAATTAAGTTTGTATAAGCTAGTATTTTCACTGTGTCTCTAAAAGCTTCTGTATATTATTTTATTATCTTTCCTTCTCCTTGGTTACTTTGAGCCTGTAAATAGTAATAAATAGTAATCGTATTTCAAACCTTTTTTTGCCTTCGTCTTCCTCTTCTTCACATCCGTGTCGTCTTTGTCTTTTCCCTCATTGAATATCTGTGGCGCGATACGGCCAACGTTCGAGTGAATCGGGTGAATCGGGGAAACTGTTAGGTCGCGGTGCCTCCGCTCGGCAAACATTACATCCTTAACTGCGAACCGTAACAATTGGTGTCAGGAGTGTTGGATTCGGACCTGGGACTAAATTTATTTAGCCCAAATTTTGGACACAATTGTACAATTGGCGTAACAATTGGTGTCGGGAGCGGGGTCGGACCCGAAGCGCGCTTAACGCGCTCAAAATTACGAGCTGCTGGAAATTGTTTTGTTTTTAAAGAAAAACCCGAATTTTGAAATCGTGCCATGGCTGGTCAAGGCGATCGGATGCAGGTGGGTGAGCTAGAAGGGGGGTTAGGAGTAACCCAGGATCAGAGGGGGGAGAACAATGAGGAGGTGGTTGAGGGGTTTCAGGCGTGCAAAATGGCGTCCTCGTGCACGTGGGTGTAGCGGCACCAAATTTAGCGGCGCCCGTGACCGTAGCAGCATTGGTGGATTCGAACCTTTTGCTACAAATGGAGGCCCTCATGCTAAAAATGGGTGAGCGAATGAGGGCTGATAGAAAAAAAATGGAAAACAGAATAATGAACGGAATGAGGGCCGATATGGAGGAAAGGGAGCAGAGGGACAGAGACCGCGGGTTGGGCGAAAGGGTCCCAGGGGTGCACGACGAGGTAACGCGGGCGGGTCGAGAAGCGCTGGTTGAGCGAAGCGGAGGAAAGCGCGGGTACAATGACAGGGGTAGAAATCGCGACACGGGGTTTGGAAAACCCGGCGACCGATGAGGTAGAGGGAATTTTATTAAAGCCAGCGGTCGTCGAGGTGAATAAAGAAAAAGCAGTGCTGGGAATTAAAATTGAAGAGATGACGGAGGTAGCCCGGGAATTGCAGGGAGAAATGGACAATGTGCAAAGTCCCTGCTCACATCACGATGCTGTGCTTAACCCGAATGGAAGTTTGCAGGTGCGCGTGGAGAAAAGGATCCCCCAGGTGAGTCGTGCTGTGTATTGTGCGGGGAGATTTTGTAAGAGGATGTATGGCGACAAGAGAATTGTCGCGCGATTGGGATCGATATGGCACGCGGGCGTTGGTGAAGGGTCCCGTGTGAGTAAAAATGGCACGCGTGTGAGGAAAAAGTGTGCGTCAAAGAGTGAGCGTGTTATAAAGTGTGGGAGTGAGACCGAGTGCGAGCGAAAATGCACGTCGGTGTGTACGGAGTATACGTGTACGTGCGAGGGTGAGAGTGACCCGGAGAGTGAGTTGGTGGTGGAGCGGGTGTGAGAATGCACGCTTGGAATGGTTGAGGGTGTGCGAGGAAGCACACCTGAGTTGGTCATGGCGCGGGTGTGGGAGAGCCCATGTGAGCGCGGTAGTGGGTGGATGCCAGAGTGCACGCCCATGGTTAGTGGTACGGAGTACGTACCAAGGGAGAGTGCGCAAGACTGTGCGCGAGGTGTGTAAAAGAGTGCGAATGGCGAGTGTGCGCGAGAGGTGTGGTGTGTAACAGGGAGAGCGTTGGTGGAATGTACGGACGGCGTTGGAGCACCGAGCTCGGTGAGGGTGAAAGGGGTAGCGTATGCGTGTGAGCATGCAGGTGAAGCATCGACGGTAACCGGGTTAGCGTTTAGGGCGACGGATAGCCGATGCGAGCACTCGGGGCGCGGTGTGCTTTGTTGGATGCAGGGCCCGGCGCGGATCGAAGCTGCGTCGTTTCTCTTCGAAGCGTCGTTGCCGATTCGGGCTTGGCCCCGCCCTGCACGGTCGAGTCCGGGCCTTGGCGGGCGAGGCGACCGGTCCGGTTCAAGGGCGAGTGGGAGGAAGCGGAACGGTGCCCCCTCGTGGGGACGGGGTTCCGAACGAGCGAGCCTCGGTCATCGGGCCCGGGACCGCAAGGTACCGCGCCGAGATGGTGCGTGGAATCTCGGCCGGACCAAGCCACCTCCCTTGAACCGAAAGCCGGACGGATTCAACCTGCAGGCGACCAAACCACCCAAATTCATTAAAGCCGAGTTTAATGATGTCATGACGCACCGAGGCTAGGATATAGCGGACTGTGATGATGATAATAGTGATAGTGGTTTTGATACGAAATTTAGAAAAGTGAATAGAATTGGCAGTAATTGGAAAATTTTTGATTGGTTGGAATTTGGAGAGCAAAATTGTTAGTGGAACGTCCCCAATGTGGTGGGATGGCAACTCTGTCATCCCTCACAGAGGGGGCAAAGGAGCACTAGTTATGGGGTTTATGGCAGTGAAAACTAGCCCGGGAGGGTTAGGATATATCGTGTGTAGGGATCTAGAGAGATGACCTTAGGTAACGTTAAGATTAGTTAGTGACAATGATACCTGTAGTGGGGACGTAGGTAGATTAGTGTGGATGATAATGACGTGGGAGCGCAATAGTTTAAAGGGGCGACTGGGAAGCGCAGGTTTCAGAGGGGAGTAATTAGATGAGATGATGCCGTGTGTTTGAGGATTGGAAGTGTATTGTGAAAAGTGTGTAAGGAACAGGTGTGATTGCACAGGTGTGCAACTGGACAGGTGTGTGGAGCAGTGTTTGAGTGAGTGATGGTGATGTGTGTTGTGTTGACCAAATGGTCCAGGAAGGAAGGAGGGTGCAGGTGGCACCAGGTATGATTGCACAGGTGTGCAACTACAGGTGAATGGAGAATGGTTGTGTGGAATATATGGATTATGGAATATATGGAGTATTGGAATGGATGGTCGTGGAGTGAGTATGGTGGAAACTATGGAGTGGTGGATGGTGCGAAGGTGTGAATGGGGGAAGGATGGACCCCAATCACGAATACCCGGGGCGGGTAGTGTAAGTGTTAGGTAGAGGGTATAGGTAAATTGTGGTTGGATATTGGCATCTGTGGTGCGGGTGAAAGAATGGTATTTGGATGGGTGCATTCGTGTTGTGGAAATGGCTGGGCGTGTAGCCTGTTAGTGTGTGTAGTTGGTTTGGGCACTCCACCACTGTGAGGATGTCGGCCAGGTGAGGCCGCAGGTGGGCTCTGGGAGCCGGTAGAGTTGTTGTGGATGGGGCCCGAGGATCCGGAGGACGGACCCGGGTAGCCCAGTGCCAGAGGGCACCAAGGGGTGACAGAGCCAGGAGGGGCCTTCCCCAGTTAGTTAGGTTAGGGTGAGGAGCTAGGTAAGCTCGGGTGGCAACTGCAGTGGTGGAGGTGTGCAGGTGGGTAGGCCTGCTGGGAAAGCTACACGCCCCAGCCCAGAAATTGTGCAAGGGCACCGGGAGATGAATCGGGGGAGTGAGACCCCAAATTGAGAAGCACCACAGTTTGGTCAATGGGAATTTGGTTTTTAAAACCACAAAGAGTAAGATTGCCAATGGTTTGGCAGGGAAAGACCCCGGGTAGTGTAAAGTGTGTTAAAGTCATTTAGAAAGTAGTTAGGATGAAAGTCTCCTCGCACCATCTGCATCCGCTCACCTGAGATGACGTGCCTCCACACCATGCCAGGTTGTTTTGTTATTTTTATGTGCAAATGTTTTGGATCGTGAGACGCATCATGACGTGGGTGTGACATTGTGCTTTGTGTTCCATCTCTTCCTCCTTATGAGGATTGATGATGAATTTGGTGATGGCAAATTTTGGATAGAGGGATTGTGGAGACAAATTTGGTATAGAGGAAATATGGGGAAGACGTGACGGTAGCGACGGATTTGTAAATGTGTAGATTTTGTACATATGGGGTAAGGGCAAGGGTAGTGTAGGTGACAGGGGGGGGGGGGGTGACGTACGGTAGGGACGAGCTTTCTCACTTCGCTCTCCGTTCGCACCTTTTGTCTCCCACATGAGGACCTGTGCGCCGAGGGGAGCGTGCGTGAGTCCGCCATTGTGCGCCCGGAACTCCCAGAACCAGCTGTCTGCATCGATGCACCACCTTATGGACCACACGTCTGTGGCCGAGCACCACTGATGGACCCCATGGGTTGGGGCATGGCCCCTCTGCTGGAACCGGCCATGAAGGCCCGAAATTTTGCTGGCGGACCTTGGCCACAGGGCACCGATGCCCCACAGGTGAACCACACGTAGTCGGCCCCCTGTGGGCCATAAATAAAATAAACATGGACACGTTGGGTGCATTTTATTAATCCAAATAGGCCACCAGCAAAGAAGATGACAACACCTGGAAGATAGTAATAGCCAGCAGAGGGAGCCGAAGAGCAAGAGACCACCTGCAGGGTTAGGGGTTGTTGTTTTTATTTTTATTCAGTGAACAATGATGACTGTGCACTGATTGGTGCTTGAGGGTGTGTTGGTGTGTTTTGGGTGCTTTCATGGTGCGTCGATGCAGAGCAGACTGACTCCCCCCCCCCCCCCCCCCAGAAAGAACAATCACAGGTCCTGGGTTGCGTTTTGTAAATAAAATAGCGTCACTGTAAATAATGCTCCCCACCGTCAGTGTGTAGTTTGAAGACCATTCCGCAATTCGGTTAACTGTGGGCGTGAGTCTGTTAGGCAGGGTGCAATGGAGCAGCGGGACATATTTATCTATGTTTTAAAACTGTCGCACTCAGGGTCAGGTTAAAAGTAGAGGGAACTACACCTACGTGTCACACTAAATTAAAGTTGTAGGCCCGGGCCGTGCCTAAGAGGAGGAGGGTGCAGTGTTGCGGATATGAGGACTGTATTTTTTTGATTGTGTGCTTTATTATTATTATTGTTTTAGTCTGCGCCTTCCTGCCTCCAGTCTGTTGTATAAAGGTCAAAGGGCGTCCCGGTAGTTAATTCCATAAAGCATCCATTGAAGGACACTATAATACCCTTGTTCAGTAGCTTATATCCTTATTATGTGTTTTAGGGTAAGGCCTTGTCTTCCATTAAAATGACACTCCATTGCACCAAGTGAAAAAGATAGATTCCCTTCATTTCCATTCCCAAAACCTCCATTTCCCCTTTCGTCATGGCCAAACCAGTTTGTTACAGCTGTGGGTTGTTCTCGCCCCAAAGCCGCCATTGAACATGTGCTTGGGTTGGGGAAGAAAGGCGTGCCCGCCTGTCGTCATCAAGGGCGGAGCCAGAGGGTCGCGCGACCAACCAGGGCCGAGGTGAGCACACCGATGGGCGTGTCCTAAAAGCCGGCGGCTTAATCACCGGAGGCGCTATAAAGGCGGGCGCGCAAGAAGTTGCGAGGTGGTGCAAAGAAAAGAGCTGAGTCGTCAGAGAAGAAGCTGCTGAGTTAAAAGGGTCCAAGAGAGAGCGGAGTTGCAAGGAGGTCCTACGAGCGAGAGAGAAGGGAGATCATCCAGCAGCGATTCTTGTCCAAGAGAAGAGATCATCCAGCAGCGATTCTTGTTCAAAGGAGATCATCCAGGGAAGCACAAAGCCTGCTATTCGTCGCCTTGCTCGCCAGCAGCAGCGTCCACAGCAGCAACAACACTCAACAGCCGCTTGGGGCCTGGACGGTGGTTTTGAGCAGGGCCGCGAAGGAACGGCAGCTGCCCAACGCGCCGATCGTGCTGCTGGACCCGTTGGACCTCCCTCTCCTTCCAGCCAATCCACTCTGCAATTCCCCGTGTGAGTCCGTTTCTGTTTGTTCTGTCCTGGGTAGTTAATTAAGTTTGTATAAGCTAGTATTTTCACTGTGTCTCTAAAAGCTTCTGTATATTATTTTATTATCTTTCCTTCTCCTTGGTTACTTTGAGCCTGTAAATAGTAATTAATAGTAATCGTATTTCAAACCTTTTTTTGCCTTCGTCTTCCTCTTCTTCACAACCGTGTCGTCTTTGTCTTTTCCCTCATTGAATATCTGTGGCACGATACGGCCAACGTTCGAGTGAATCGGGTGAATCGGGGAAACTGTTAGGTCGCGGTGCCTCCGCTCGGCAAACATTACATCCTTAACCGCGAACCGTAACAATATATATATATATATATATATATATATATATATATATATATATATATATATATATACACAAAGAATTAAGTTAAGCACCCCCCCGTTTTTTTACAACCTCGCACATTACAAGTTTGTTGTCGTCAAAACAGTGTAATATACCCATGATATTGCTATATTTTCTGGAGAAGTGATATTATGGTCACATAAAAACATAACAATCATGCCGTTTTCAATATTTTATTCTGAATAATTTAAGGTGAAATTTTTTGGGAATTTTAGGCATATTTTCACCTCAATTTAAGTATGGAGCTATAGGTCCATCACGGACAGTGTGGATGACGTTTATGTTTTCTAACGTACAGTCATTGTTCTGAGAAGACCTCTAGCGATCTTTGCGTCAATAACGTGTGTAGGACCCACGTGATCGGATCACTGACTCAACCCTACGTCTCATAGACCCTGTAAGCCGTCGTATGCGTTGCTGTGGCAGGTTGTTCCATTCCCGATGTAATGCACGTTCCAATTCATCCAGATTGGCTATTGGAGGGACCATCTTCGCAATTTGTCGTCCCAACATGTCCCAAACGTGCTCGAGGGGGTTCAGGTCAGGACTGTACGCAGGCCAGGGGATGGTTGTCACAGCACCTTGCTCCATCCGATCACGTGGGTCCTACACACGTTATTGACGCAAAGATCGCTAGAGGTCTTCTCAGAACAATGACTGTACGTTAGAAAACATAAACGTCATCCACACTGTCCGTGATGGACCTATAGCTCCATACTTAAATTGAGGTGAAAATATGCCTAAAATTCCCAAAAAATTTCACCTTAAATTATTCAGAATAAAATATTGAAAACGGCATGATTGTTATGTTTTTATGTGACCATAATATCACTTCTCCAGAAAATATAGCAATATCATGGGTATATTACACTGTTTTGACGACAACAAACTTGTAATGTGCGAGGTTGTAAAAAAACGGGGGGGTGCTTAACTTAATTCTTTGTGTATATATACATATATATATATATATACACTAGCTTGGCTCGGCTCGTTGCGCTCGCCTCACCGAGCGTCGTTACTGAGGAACGGGCTTATTTTAGCTGAGGATAATGACTGTACCTGAGTGGTTGTTTTGTCATGATTTACACCAATCATAATACAAACAATTATTTTGCACAAATGTATTTGTTGTGTTTGTGATATTTAATTTTTATAGGCAATTTAGGTTGAAGATTTAGGTTGAATGTTTTTTTTCAAGAAAGAACCCCCCAGCACATACATAGGGGAGGGGTAGGTGCAGACTGGAAGTTTGGGACGATTACAGCTCACCACCACGTCATTAAAAACACCTCACCACCACGTAATTCAAAACACCTCACCACCACGTAATTCAAAACACCTCACCACCACGTAATTCAAAACACCTCACCACCATGTGATTTAAAAATACCTCACCACCATTTGATTTAAAAACACCTCACCACCACGTCATTTAAAAACACCTCACCACCACATAATTCAAAATACCTCACCACCATGTGATTCAAAACCACCACAACGTTATTAAAAACACTTCACAACCACGGAAACAAAATTTTGAGGAAGTCGTTAAGTGACAACAGACACTGCCCAGATGTGTAGATATATAGATAAATGACTGTACCCGAGTTGCCGTTTTGTCATGGTTTACACCAATCATAATTCAAACAATTATTTTGCACAAATGTATTTGTAATATGCGTGATGTCACATTTTATAAACCGTTGAAGTTGAAGACTTAAGTTGAAAAAAATTTTTTACCCCCAAAAAAATTCCAAAAAAAAAAAAATTTAAAAATCGAAAAATTTTCAAAAGAAATACCCTTAGGACATACCGACGGGAGAGATATGTGCATACCAGAAGTTTGGTACGATTTCGCAAAAGTTTGAGAAAGTAGTTCAGTGACAACACAACACAAGACAACACAGGACAGATGCTGCACAGATATATATATATATATCTCTAGAACAGAAATGAGAACCCTCGAGAATATTCTTGAAATTTCTGAAAAGCCCAAGCCTGTTACCGCATAATGACAAAGATGTAAGAGGCATGATACAACAAGAGTAAGGAAAAACAGGAAATCTGGAAAGAGGTGGGCTGGGGGAGGTGTAATGGGGATAGAAAAGATCATGGTTGTGGATAGGACTTGAGATGGTGGTGAACAGCTGTCTTGAAGACCTGGAGGGAAGAATATGATTGAAGAGAATGGGGAAGTTAGTTCCAAAGGCAGGAAAAAGAGGAGCTAAGCAGAGGAGGTGAGCAGTGATCCTGGTCTTATGTAGTCTCGCCAGAAGGAGGTAGACGGCGGATCGCGTGGATGATCTGAATCCCACCACGCGCGTACCTCCACCAGGCTGAACAGTTTATGTTTTGTGTTCTACTGATACGAAGGATCTGTACCAAAATCTGATTGACTTGTTCTTGTCATCTATCCAATTGATCCACCAAGTTATGTCATAATCCATCCACAACGTTTTGAAATATCATGATAAATATCGTTTTTGGCCCTATCCTTCAACGCTGAAAAATTACTTAGGATATTAAAAGAAATTCTCGGATCCGGATTTGGATCTTCACCAAAATCTAATCAATTTGTCCTTGTCAATCACCAAACTTGCCCACCAAGTGGCATCTGAATCCATCCACAATCTCTTGAGATTTCGTGCTATATATCGTTTTAGCCCCATCACTCTACGGTGAAGAATAACTTGAAAAACACAGTGTCCGGATCCGGATCTTCACAAAAATTTAATAATTTCGTCCTTGTCAAACAACCAACTTCTCCAACAAATTTAGTTTGAATCCGTCCACAACTTTTTGAGATATCCTGTTCACAAACAGACAGACAGATAGATAGACAGGTGAAAACAACAACTCAGTGATGAACCTAGAACAGAAAGACACGATGGAACTGATCTGGAAAACCTCGCTTTGATGAACTACCAATGAGGCACGCACGAGCCAACGTCCATTGCACTCCGATCCTTAAATGGGAGGTTTGGTGTACACTAGTACTCATGGTAGTGTACTGTTAGACTACCACAAGTGCTGCAGTGTACTTATGGTAATCTCACTTCCACTTACCCATTTCTTGCAGATTTCCAGTGAGATAGTTCTTTCCTTTTTGTCTCACAACAATCACAAATTACATGGGAAAAAGGATTCAAAAAACTGTATGGGATGAGGTCATTAGCATAATTTGTCATATTTCACAGAATTTCTAAAATGACTTTTTTTTATGTCGACATCCTAAGTACAGCCATTGGATGTACAGCTCTACAGGATAGTTC
This sequence comes from Myxine glutinosa, assembly GCF_964187855.1. NCBI lineage: Eukaryota > Metazoa > Chordata > Myxini > Myxiniformes > Myxinidae > Myxine > Myxine glutinosa. The sequence continues at coordinate 24,395,736 of NC_136262.1, read as the reverse complement.
CTCTTTTTGTCTAAGCAGACTGGTTTTAGCCATAGACCCATGGAATTACAAACCCAATTTCCCAACATGAGTGAATATTGGGCCCTGTTTTCGAGGCCATTTCAATGTGATCTCCGCACATGGTACTCGCGGATTTCAGTCGCCAATTAACTTGCGTTCCCTTCATTACAGGCGGTTTATCGCTGCTTCGTTATCCTATGACCTTATGACGGATGTCATGGCCAATCCAGTCCATGTCCTAGCATTTTAAAATATCTCATCAGGTTGTGGTTAATAATACACAAGCTTCAGCCTCTTGTATGTGGCATATGGGGCATAGAATGCTTGATACAATATTGGTAAATCCTTGAACAGGAAATGACAGAAATTATCAAATGGATATTTTACATTTCTAGGATTTCTAGGATGCAACATGTTGTTGTTCTCCTCTTTGTCCCCTTTATAAGACCAATCCGATGTCCGATGTCCGAAAAATAAACGAACTACTAACTTCTAATCTGGTGTGTGCGTGTATCTACGCATAAGGAAGAACTCTATTGAAAATTGGGTCACCACGTCAAACTCCAAGATGGCCGCCGCCATGTATGTCTGAACCTTGTGAGCGGAATATCTTGAAAAATAAGCGAAGTACCAACTTCTAATCTGGTGTGTGCGTGTATCTAGCCATAAGGAAGAACGCTATTGAAAATTGGGTCGCCACGTCAAAATTAAAGATGGCCGCCTTGCGTCTTCCACTTTGTCAACTCACATCACTTCACCGACAGCGACCTAGGCGTAACGCTTGTTCTCCTACCTTGTTCCCTCAAACTATCTGCTCTCTTTGCCATTCTCTCTTCCCCCATCCACACCAAATATCCAGCCCGTCTCAGCCGGAATTTCACCTATGTCCCCCATCAAGCTCACCTGCACACCAATCTCTTCCTTCAGTTCATCCATTCTCCTTCTATCCACCCTCTTCACCCCCGCAATCCTCCTGACCCAGTTGTTCTCGCAAACCTGCAGCCTCTGTTGTCTCTCAGTCAGTGCCACCGTCTCCAGACCGTAAAGGTCGGCCAACATTATGCAAGACATCAGAACTTTCCCTTTCAATATCCATGAAATCTCTCTGTCTGCCATTACACCCTCCACCCTCCTCCATCCTCCACGCATTCGCACCCACCTCAATCCCCCTCCGCACCTCTGTCTCTGACTTATCATCCCCAGTCACTGTTTCCCCCAGATACTCAAACCTATTTTCTTGTCTGATCTCTTTCCCTTCCAACCTGATATTAATTTATTTTCTCTGCTGCCCAACCCACATCATCTTAAAAATTGAACAATCATCTCCATGCAAACTGAGTCCAGAGAGACAAATCACAAATCACATCTCTGGATTAAAGGGTTATATGCAACACAGTATGTTAACAGCTGTAAAAGCAGCAGCACTTTCTCTTCTGTCCCATTCCAAAGATAATTCATTTGCCAGATGGGTCTTTTAAATGCTTTGATGAAACTTCTAGAGAATGCTACAAAATCCTATCACGAAAGCCCCACTGATTGGGTAGCCACTCCTCATTTGGTTTTTGGTTGTTTCAGTCCTCTGTAAACCGTTGCAAGATTGCCCAACATGACATCATCACTATAAGCAATTGTTTTCCAATCGAAACCCTTCGAGGTTGCATTAGTTGTACCAAAAATAAATACGTAACAGTGTTACTCCACCTAAGGCCAAGCTTAACGTCGGTTCAAAAAAAAATTTTGTTCCCCACTTTTCCCACCTGTGCAGCTATCTTCCTGAGTCTGTTATCTCATACGCTTCCCTCCAGGCCTTCAAGTCTGCTTCCCACCACTAGCTCACGCCCTCTCTCTATATCCACCTCTGCACTTTTCAATACCCATTGAGATCATGCCACCCCTCCTCTGTCACCTCCTACAACATCCACACTGTCTCTATGTTGACTCTTCACCCTCTGTTGCTTTGCTCTTCCATGAGCCTCGACATTGGTAAAAATATGAAACTTAACATTCCATCAAAGCATGTGCTTATTAAAACATAATGTGAAGTCTAAGGGGGTTAAAGTTTTCCTTGTAGTTTACAGGTCCAACAAACGAGCTTGGATTATCCAGCAACTTACAAGTGACTGGTTTGACAACATTGCCAAAAAGTTGGGTTTCCAGAAAACTGGAAAAATTTCATTGCTCCTTGATAAATGTTCTGCTCACCTCAGTGAGGAAACTCTGGTGACTCATAATGATTTTGCTCCCTCTTTGCCACCGAATTGCACTTCCCTGATTCAGCCAATGGGACCATTATCAGGAATATGAAATGTCACTGGCATGGTGAATTAATGTGAAAACTTTTGTCAATCATAATGGACCTGATGGATATGGAAGTTGTAAGAAGACTTTTGCCATGAAGGAAGCAATCTGGAATGTGGCTCGTGACTGGGATGCTGTTCCGACTCCTATCCTTAAGCCCGCATGGTGATTATATCTGGCCTGCTATGTTGTTCTATGATGATGATGCTAGTATAGTGTGGATTTAGAAAGATTCAAGACAAATAGGAGAAGTTGGATGTAGCTGAATTTATGAAATAAACGAAGGAACTGAGTGACATTGTTATTTACCTGGATAAATGGATTGATTGTGATGTCAATGCTCCTGTTCATGAAACTCTGACTGATTCTCAAATTATTTATGGAATTTTGAACCCCCAAACTCCAGAAAGTGACGACAGCGTTGATGACGAGCACGAGGTTTCACAAGAAAAAAATGACTAGGACAGAGAGAATAGCTACCTTTACCTCTTTGCCTAATTTATTGGAGCAGAAATCATTCATTATGCAACTGGAAATTATGCAGATGTACCAGATAGAAGACAAAATTGTAAGAAGAGGCCTAACTGTACAACACAAACCACAATGATGGCATTATTCCAGAAGGCTCCCGTTGATTGTGTTCGGCAATCTACAGTGACACCAACTCGATCACCGAGTGATGAAAGACCATTATCTAACGACAGGAGTGAAAGAGTTTGGGCCAAGAAGATGCATGCTAGGAAATCAAGTGATTACATGAAACGACAGCGAAATGTGCTAAACATGCAGCAAAAGGTGGAGTTGAATTTTTTTTTCCATCTTTTGAATCTCGTCCCGTCGATAAACATACCACGGTGTCTCCAAATCACACAAGGATATTCATTGTGGAAGAGAGGATACTTTCTAACAATTATAAATCAATCTTTCTAACAATTGCATGCCTATAATACAAACAATGCTATATATATACTATACTACAATGCTATATATATATATGCACACACTTGTTAATGACATCACTGATGGTGAGTGGTGAGGTCCGAAATGACCCGGGGCAGCACAAACTGTCTGCCGTTCGTGCCACCAAGTCACCAGCCCCACCAGCCATACTGGGTCGGAGGTGAAAGATCGAAGGGGGAGGGCACCTCGCAAGACCTGACTCCACACCGGTCACACCCCAAGGTCCAAGTGTCCAATAACATAAGGTGGATAATGGAGCGAACCAGTGGGAAAAGCGACCGGATCATGTGGTTTCCACATGAGCTGAAAACGGGCTTATAATAAACCAGGACTGAAGCCCAAAATGCAGCTCGCATGTCTGAGAAATGTACGAGAATGGCGTGGACCTGTGAGGATGAACAAGCTGGTGAGCACAGTGGAGGGCTGGTGAGCACAGTGGAGGGCTGGTGAGCACAGTGGAGGGCTGGCGAACGCACTGAGCAGTGAAGATTTCCTGGGCGCATTGACCGACAAACTGATTTACGCTCCTTTTTCTGGCTATCCCTACTTCTACTTCATTCCCTTTGAACGCACAAAGCATGAATGTGCGCCCATTGTCCTTTGTACGGCTGACTTACCCGCAAATTCGCGGTTTTTTTTTTCCTATTCGCAGCCGTGTTCCACAAAATCGCGTTTTTTTCCTATTCACGGCCGTGTTCCTCGAATTCGCGGTTTTTCGGGGGGGGGGGGGGGGGTGTGGGGGAATTTTTGTTTTTCACGAGCCACTAGCTTGACATATTTATAAAACCCATCTTTCACCAGCTATCCACAAAGCAGCTCAACATACGCAAAAAAACATTTTACGGGTCACGAGCATGACCTGCTTCGGCATTTGCTGTGTGTGCTTCGTGTTTTCATCGACCTTCATGGATTATCGTTGACATTCACGGGATTTGCCTCGCCATTTGTGGTATTATCGCCAACATTCGCGGGTTTTGTCTTGCCATTTCTGGGACTTTCATCGACCTTCGTGGATTATCGACGACATTCTCGGGATGTGCCTCACCATTCCCAGATTTTGCCTTTCTATTCGCGGATTTTCATGACTCGGGAAACTATCCCTCCTTTTTCCATTGAAACAATGCTCCGCTATTCGTGGTTTCGCAATTCGCGGCATTTTCCAGGAACATATCCCCCGCAAATAGCGGGGTCCCACGGTATATATACTGTCGCACTCCACTGACACCAGAGAGTTGACGTCACACCGCAAGTGACAAAATGACTCGCTCGCCGGGATTTTCTCTCTCTCTCGCTTTTGTTTTCTCCCCTTCCCAGACCTTCTTTCTGCCCTTGCTTTTCATTCCGTTTGGACTTTTCTTCCTGTGCCATCTGCGAATTTGCCTGCTTGACGACGGACGTTGGAGCGCCGTCAATTCTCCTCCCTGGCGTCAACGTACGAGCGAGGCTTGCTGCTGGAGCAGACAAGACCGGGGCGAGTGGGTGACGGGGCCTGGCAGCGGGCGAACAGGGGCACATTGAGGCCTTTATTTGCGCCAACCGGAGCTGTGTTGGACGACGGACGCTGCACATCCAGACAGATAAGCACAGACACGCAAACAACGGTTCCTTTAATTCGTTCTCCCATCGTGTGTATTTGAAGTGTGTGTGTAAGAGCGCTCAATAGGGGGTTTAGTTTTTAACGTCGCGTTCCATTGTTCACAGGTTCCGTAATAAATATTTCATTCTTGTACATTTTACCCCCATATTCGTTTGAGTTCATTCCCTACAGGATCGGAGCTGCCAGTGAGATCGCTACAGGTAAGAGGTCGCCGCTTCTTCCTCTTCCTTCTTCCTCCCATGATTGTATAGTCAAAGTCCGTCATTGAACAAACGCCTCCATTTAAGTTCGTTTGGCCATCCGCGAGCCCACGGTATTAACCGAGGGCATTCGCGCGACAAGTCCGTTCGCGTCTCGCACAACAATCGACGATACAATTTTAATCGCCTCTGACTGCGAAAAATTTTACTCCAAATTCTCCACATTCCTTGACACCAGTTTATAATAGGGTTCAAATCCCACTCCTTGACAACACTTGTCGCACGAATGCCCTCGGTTAATACCGTGGGCTCGTGGATGGCCAAACAAACTTAAATGGAGGCGTTTATTCAATGACGGACTTTGACAATACAAGCACGGGAGGAAGAAGGAAGAGGAAGAAGCGGCGAGCTCTTACCTGTAGCGATCTCACCGGCAGCTCCGATCCTGTCGGGAATGAACTCAAACGAACACAGGGGTAAAATGTACAAGAAAGAAATATTTATTACGGAACCCGAGAACAATGGAACTCGACGATAAAAACTAAACCCCCTGTTGAGAGCTCTTACACAAACACACTTCAAATACACACGATGGGAGAACGAATTAAAGGAACCGTTGTTTGCGCGTCTGTACTTATCTGTCTGGATGTGCAGCGTCCGTCATCCAACGCGGCTCCGGTTGGCGCTAAGAAAGGCCTCGATGTGCCCCTGTTTGCCCGCTACCAGGCCCCGAGCCACCCACTCGCCCCGGTCTCGTCTGCTCCAACAGCAAGCCTCGCTCGTACGTGGATGCCAGGAAGGAGAATCGACGGTGCTCCAACATCCGTCGTCAAGCAGGCAAATTCGCAGATAGCACAGGAAGAAAAGTCCAAACGGAACAAAAAGCAAGGGCAGAAAGAAGGTCTGGGAAGGGCGGAAAACCAAAGCCAGAGAGAGAGAAAATGCCGGCGAGCGAGTCATTTTGTCACTTGCGGTGTGACGTCAGCTCTCTCCCTCTACCAACCAGTCCTCGTTTCTTTGTGGTCTTTCCTGCCTTCTGATGTCACCGGCCCTTGCCCTCTAATCAGCGACCTGCTTCGAAGTTGTGGTTTTGCGCCTTCCGCACTGATTGGCCGAATGTTCGCGCCTTCTGCACTGATTGGCCGAGGTGTCCACGGTCGGTGGCCAATCAGTGTGCCGCTTCCTTCCACCTTCCTTTCACCAATCGGTGGCCTGATTCTTACCCCAACCAATCATACGTTCTCCTGGGCGTGGCTATTGCTTGTTGGTCCTTCCATAGTCATTGTGGCGGTGGGGAATTATTTAATGTGTGGTGCGCTAATGGGCCTATCTAAAGTCTATGGGATGTATTGCCATAAGGGACACTGGGATGCTCACCGAGGGAACGACACACAAGGGAATTTTACCCATAATCCCTGTACTAATTAGCATGCCCCGCCCCCTCGTGGCAGGGACAAAGATACAAGCTAAATCAGACATTCGGGCTACACACCGAACTTATTACAGGTGAGGTTCCCTATCACAACAGCCGGACACCTACCTATGCAGATCTACCTGGATCTAGATATTCTTCTACCCATAATTCATAGCAATACCATATGTAGCATGACAAGCGCTACCACGATCTCCTGTAGACGTAAGACCAACTCAAGTGTCGCCTCCAATCTGTCGTCATGTATAAAACATGTTCGGATTGTTTGTTATAACCAGGTTGCCCTCTACACAGAGGCCCAAGAGTATATGTAAATATGCATTACTTAAAATATCACTTCCACTGTATATTGTATGAAAATGATAAATGTTTACGACTTCCTAAGATAATGCACTGTCCACAAATAATAAAAACTCACAGACATTTCTTGAATCTTATTGTCATAATACTTAGAAACATCTGCGAGTGATCGTGCCCATGCAAGATCACATGCCATATGCCATTATCTTGGGTTATTTCACAGAGTTAAGTAGCAGTGCGAGTCTGCACCGGCCGACATTTTTTTTTTTCAGATAATTTCGTTTACGTACATTTTGGGATTATTTTTTCCCTGGAATTTTGGCTTGGAGTTGCATTGGTATGCAAAATTTCTAAGTTTTCTCGCACACCTAGAAAATACTAAACATTTATGTGAGTGAGTTAGTTAGTGGTTTGAAAGAACTTTTTATATTAGACACACATGTCCTGTTTGCTTATTTCAAAAACAGGTTGTTGACCTCAGGTCATCTAATCCAACATTGCTCCTTTGTGTGGGTCTGTGATGCTGGTCTTTGGAAATGTCGTCGACTTGTGCTGTTATTCCCAGGCGTTTCCTCTGTCCTGTGCATCCTTATCACAACAGAGATAAGATTTTTCAATTACAGCGCACAGCAAACTCCATGAATATGATGAATAAATTCTGTTTATTAACGTGAAGCAGCTTTTTGTCCAACAGCTGAATGATCATGGGACTATAATAATGCATGACATTGTAATTGTCTGGAAGAGAGATGGTTTTCATCTTTCCTTTATACAGGTATTGAGGTTCATGAAAGAGTGACACAAGCACTTCAATGTTGCGTTATCAACGTGAAACACTTATCTTTTTCAAAAGCGTATAAATTATATACAAAAACAAGTACAAAAAGTTTTAATTAAAACAAAAGCCGCGTCGATGTTACACAATGCCTAGATGCAGCTGTGCCTATAACGTCGATGTTATAGGCACAGGACATTCCTATTGATTCGATTACTTGATGTTATTTTTGTGCAAAGTGAAAATATATCTCGGCAATTTCCCGTGTGTGGTGACGAATTTTGAATATATCTCGGCATTTTCCCGTTTGTTATTTCGGGCGGTGTATGACTGACCATGCCGCGATTTAAACAAAATATATATATCTCGGCATTTTCCCGTCTGTTATTTCGGGCGGTGTATGACTGACCATGCCGCGATTTAAAAAATATATATCTAAATGGACTTGAAGTTACAGGCCTTTGAGAATTCATTTCGTTCTATAAAGGGCAACTTTCATTGGATTTTCTTCCGGTTTTTTTTCAACCGAGTCTAAAACTATGTTAGCGACTGTGAAAAATGAAATGATATATCGAATTTGATTTGAAATAAAACTGTGTGAGAGAGGAAGACACCACGGGCCTACAAAACAGGCCTCAAAGCTATGCGAGTTTATAAAATGGTGGATATTTGTTTTTATGAAGCCTCTCCCACAATGGGTGGAGCTTTGAGGTTTTGTCTTCTCTGCAAGAACAACAAGAACAAGAAGAAGAAGAACAAGAACAACAGCAGAGGGCACTCTATGGCCAGCGTCTTGCGACGCGGCTAAAAACATGGACAAGGGGTCAGCAGAGCCAAAATATGGTGAAGGGGAAACAGGAGGAAAATAATGTACGACTGCACCACAGCACAGGTTGAGGGGATGCAGGTGAAATGTGTATCGTGTCTCAGTGAGTGTAACGGAGGTTAAAAAAATGAAATGGACAGACTGTAAAAAAGTTAAAAGACGAGAAAAATGAAAAGGATAACACAAATGAAGGCACAGATGATATCTTCATTAACATATCTTATTCTTCCTGGGGAGTAGTTGACAATTCCCCCCCCCCCCCCCCTCAAGGGGATTATCGCCGACATTAGCGGGTTTTGTCACATCAATCACAAAAAAAAATAAAAACCGACACACAAAACATACAATAAAGGGAGCGGAGGACAAGATGGGGAGAGAGAGGGAGGCACACAAGTACAACAGCAGAGAATCAGATAACGAATCGGGTAATCATGGTAACGAATCAGGTAACGAATCAGAATCAGGTAACGGTTTCTGGAAGGACCTGTGTTATTTTTGTGGGTGGAGGAGTAACACTCAAAAAAAGTTGTTAAAATACATCATGGCCACTTACCTGTCTGCATTTGGCAAGAAGCAAACCCTGGGACTCAGCCTCCTTTGATGAGATAGCAACGAAGGTCTGAAACTCCATGGACTCCAGAGGAGCAAAATCAGCAACACCAGTTCAATGGGGGAGCCATATTATGTGTCACTATGGATAAAGAAAGGCCTTGTACCCTGATATAAGCAGAGGATGGCAGAAGAAAGATTTCAACCTGCAGAGGATTCTGACGTGGTGGTCTTGGAGACATTTTTTGACCAAGCTGATGGTGAAGCCCAAGACCTTCAGAGATTGTACATTCCCCAAAGGTGGACCATATAAATAAGATTGATTAATTTTTCGAGCTGGTCCTTGTGGAGGGACAAAGTTGGAGGGGAGGACTTTTCCACATTTAAAGACATGTCCCAGACAGATGACCTTTTGCTTATTTTCTCGATTAACTGAGAAGGATACTGCCACAGTCTACCTGGTGAAAGAAATGAGCAAATATCTTGCACACCCTTGTCCTGGATTCATTTGCAAAGAGATAAAATTGATTTTCCAGTGATGAAGGGAGGTCATTGATATCCACCAAGAATATGATTGGTCCCAGAATGCTACCTTGAGGGATGCTGGATTCCAAACGTAGAGCATGCAAGACAACGTCATCCAAAGCAACCCGCTGCTTCCTGAACACACAGGAAATCTGATAACCAGTCCCAGGATGGAGCTTTGGCTTCCACTAGCTGAGAATTTGGAACTAGGCCGGAATTTCAGAATCATTGGAATCTGCCGCGATGAAGCTAACTCCGAGGGCCTTTCACTCACTCACCGCAGGCAGGTTGGTGGTCTTTCTGTCTTCTACCGACTCCTCTCCGGCCTTGCTCCCCCATCTCTCTCTGTGCCCTGTCCCCCCAATATTCCTACAGGTCGCACAAGATCTGCCTGCAACCCTCTTCTGGTTAAACTGCCAAAATCAAGACTCTCTGCTCACCTTCACTCCTTCATTCCTCTTTTCTCCTGCCTCTGGAACAAACTCCCTCATTCTCTTCAATCCCACTCCACCCTCCAGGTCTTTAAAACAGCTGTTCACCACCATCTCTTATCTTCCCCCATCCAAAACCTTGATCTCGTCTACCCCCGTTAATTCACCCCAGATCCACCTTTTTGAAATACTGACTTCTTTCCTGGAAGTTCTAGCAGTGTCCATGTGTTATATACTTCTCCAACTCATCCCTTCCCATGCCTCCTCTCCCCAAGCCCTCTCCCTCTCACCCCCCCCCCTCCCCCCCAGCCCTCTCCGTCCCACGGATGTCCCTGTTCTCTGCTGTTGTACTTATGTGCTTCCCTCTCTCCCCCCCCCCCATCTTGTCTCCCGCTCACTTTATTGTATGTTTTGTGTGTCCGTTTTTTGTGATTAATGTTTGCTCTTACATGAGCCTCGATTTTGTTTACAAAAAAAAAAGAAAAGAAAAAACAAGCAGATTGCGATGCTGGATAGAATCAAATGCATTGGTGATGTTCAGTGACAATAGCTCTATTCTATTGTTTGAGTCTGTGGACATCCGTCCATTGTTGATTTAGTAGAAGCGCCATATCCAGGGAGAAAGAAATAGACAAAGCAGATGTACAATTGGCAAATACTTATGAACTGATACCTTCAGTTCCAGTTGCAGTGGGGGAGCTGGGCGCAGCTGGGAATTTTCCCAGCATTCTCTATGACACCGTGACGATGTACATTCGCTTGACTTGACATGTAGATCTCTAAACAGATCATGTGCTTCATTGAAATAAGAAATGGAAATAAGAAAATAATAAGACAAAAGGGAAATAAGAAATGGACAACTGGTAGACAGTAAAACATCACACAGTGTAAGCGCATTACACACACGGCCAAGCATTCCTAAATCACACGGTTGGAACGCTCGTAGATACGAGTCGTGACTAATGTTTAAATCGTGATACCTGGAAAAAAATACGTTAAAAAAAATTTCAATGTGGGGAAAAAATGTATTTTTCACTGGAAGATAACAAGGGGGGGGCTCCAAACCGCATAACCCACACTTATAGATACACCTTGGGTGAATACATGATGGAGCATCACTTTCTGATGAACCCACACTTATAGATACATCTTGGGTGAATACATGATGTAGCATCACTTTCTGATGAACCCACACTTATAGATACATCTTGGGTGAATACATGATGGAGCATCACTTTCTGATGAACTCACACTTATAGATACATCTTGGGTGAATACATGATGGAGCATCACTTTCTGATGAACCCACACTTATAGATACATCTTGGGTGAATACATGATGGAGCATCACTTTCTGATGAACCCACACTTATAGATACACCTTGGGTGAATACATGATGGAGCATCACTTTCTGATGAACTCACACTTATAGATACATCTTGGGTGAATACATGATGGAGCATCACTTTCTGATGAACCCACACTTATAGATAGATACATCTTGGGTGAATACATGATGGAGCATCACTTTTTGATGAACTCACACTTATAGATACATCTTGGGTGAATACATGATGTTGCATCACTTTCTGATGAACCCACACTTATAGATACATCTTGGGTGAATACATGATGGAGCATCACTTTCTGATGAACCCACACTTATAGATACATCTTGGGTGAATACATGATGGAGCATCACTTTCTGATGAACCCACACTTATAGATACATCTTGGGTGAATACATGATGGAGCATCACTTTCTGATGAACCCACACTTATAGAAACACCTTGGGTGAATACATGATGGAGCATCACTTTCTGATGAACCCACACTTATAGATACATCTTGGGTGAATACATGATGCATCATCACTTTCTGATGAACCCACACTTATAGATACATCTTGTGTGAATACATGATGGAGCATCACTTTCTGATGAACCCACACTTATAGATACATCTTGGGTGAATACATGATGGAGCATCACTTTCTGATGAACCCACACTTAGATATACACCTTGGGTGAATACATGATGGATCATCACTTTCTGATGAACCCACACTTATAGATACATCTTGGGTGAATACATGATGGATCATCACTTTCTGATGAACCCACACTTATAGATACATCTTGGGTGAATACATGATGGATCATCACTTTCTGATGAACCCACACTTATAGATACATCTTGGGTGAATACATGATGGAGCATCACTTTCTGATGAACTCACACTTATAGATACATCTTGGGTGAATACATGATGGAGCATCACTTTCTGATGAACCCACACTTATAGATACATCTTGGGTGAATACATGATAGAGCATCACTTTCTGATGAACCCACACTGATGAACCACACACATGAACCCACACTCTGATGAACCCACGAATTCACTCAGATACTTATAGATATAGATACATAGATACATCATGGGTGAATACATGATGTAGCATCACTTTCTGATGAACCCACACTTACAGATACATCATGGGTGAATACATGATGTAGCATCACTTTCTGATGAACCCACACTTACAGATACATCTTGGGTGAATACATGATGGAGCATCACTTTCTGATGAACACACACTTACAGATACATCTTGGGTGAACACATGATGTAGCATCACTTTCTGATGAACCCACACTTATAGATACATCTTGGGTGAATACATGATGGATCATCACTTTCTGATGAACCCACACTTATAGATACATCTTGTGTGAATACGTGATGTAGCATCACTTTCTGATGAACTCACACTTATAGATACACCTTGGGTGAATACATGATGGAGAATCACTTTCTGATGAACTCACACTTATAGAAACACCATGGGTGAATACATGATGTAGCATCACTTTCTGATGAACTCACACTTATAGATACATCTTGGGTGAACACATGATGTAGCATCACTTTCTGATGAACCCACACTTATAGATACATCTTGGGTGAACACATGATGTAGCATCACTTTCTGATGAACCCACACTTATAGATACATCTTGGGTGAATACATGATGGATCATCACTTTCTGATGAACCCACACTTATAGATACATCTTGTGTGAATACGTGATGTAGCATCACTTTCTGATGAACTCACACTTATAGATACACCTTGGGTGAATCCATGATGTAGCATCACTTTCTGATGAACTCACACTTATAGAAACACCATGGGTGAATACATGATGTAGCATCACTTTCTGATGAACTCACACTTATAGATACATCTTGGGTGAATACATGATGTAGCATCACTTTCTGATGAACTCACACTTATAGATACATCTTGGGTGAATACATGATGTAGCATCACTTTGCGATGATGCATCACTTTGCAGTCCGAATGCATGTTCCCAAATCATCCTCCTCTCTTCTTTCGTTTAATGCAGAATACTGAACATTTAACATTAGAGATTACCTGCTGGACCATCTTCCAGACAGCACGTTGGTACGTTGACCATATTTCCAGGACCGAGGTGGTTATAAAGGTATTGGGGCATCTTGCCTCCACTCTATTCTAATGATGCAACCAGAAACCAAATTCGTAATTGGATCCCACTCCAATATACTCGGCATGAACCCAGGGCAGAGGAGGTTGCGCCATGGAGGGTTGGGAGGTTTCGCTAATTGGGAGAATGGCTGCGAGATACACAACCTGCAGAACGAGACTATCATTTATTCCAATCAATGCAATCGATCCATCCGCAAATTCCTGGTAAAATAATGCATTGGACTTCCTCACTTCTGTTACATTTGTCTACCTGGAGCATGATATTGATTTTGGTTCATTTGTCTACCTGGAGCATGATATTGATTTTGGTTCATTTGTCCACCTGGAGCATGATATTGATTTTGGTTCATTTGTCCACCTGGAGCATGATATTGATTTTGGTTCATTTGTCTACCTGGATCATGATATTGATTTTGGTTCATTTGTCTACCTGGAGCATGAGATTGATTTTGGTTCATTTGTCTACCTGCAGCATGAGATTGATTTTGGTTCATTTGTCCACCTGAATCATGATATCGCTTCTGTTCTATGTGTCCACCTGGATCATGATATCACTTTTGTTCCATTTGCGTACCTGGTGCATGATATCACTTTTGTTCAATTTGTCTACCTGAAGCATGATATCACTTTTGTTCAATGTCTACCTGGAGCATGATATCACTTTTGTTCAATTTGTCTACCTGAAGCATGATATTGCTTTTGTCAAATTTGTCTACCTGAAGCATGATATCACTTTTGTTCAATTTGTCTACCTGAAGCATGATATCACTTTTGTTCAATTTGTCTACCCGGTGCATGATATCACTTTTGTTCAATTTGTCCACCTGGTGCATATCACTTTTGTTCAATTTGTTCAATTTGTCTACCTGGTGCATGATATTGCTTTTGTCCAATTTGTCTACCTGTTGCATGATATTGCTTTTGTTCAATTTGTCCACCTGGTGCATGATATTGCTTTTGTTCAATTTGTCTACCGGGAGCATGATATCGCTTTTGTTCTATGTGTCCACCTGGTGCATGATATCGCTTTTGTTCAATTTGTCTACCTGGTGCATGATATTGCTTTTGTTCTATGTGTCCACCTGGTGCATGATATCGCTTTTGTTCAATTTGTCTACCTGGTGCATGATATTGCTTTTGTTCAATTTGTCTACCCGGTGCATGCAATTGCTTTTGTTTAATTTGTCTACCTGGAGCATGATATTGCTTTTGTTCAATTTGTCTACCTGGTGCATGATATTGCTTTTGTTCAATTTGTCTACCCGGTGCATGCTATTGCCTTTGTTCAATTTGTCTACCTGGAGCATGATATTGCTTTTGTTCAATTTGTCTACCTGGTGCATGATATCGCTTTTGTTCAATTTGTCTGCCTGGTGCATGATATTGCTTCTGTTCAATTTGTCTACATGGTGCATGATATTGCTTTTGTTCAATTTGTCTACCTGGTGCATGATATTGCTTTTGTTCAATTTGTCTACCCGGTGCATATCACTTTTGTTCAATTTGTCCACCTGGTGCATGATATCACTTTTGTTCAATTTGTCTACCTGGTGCATGATATTGCTTTTGTTCAATTTGTCTACCTGTTGCATGATATTGCTTTTGTTCAATTTGTCCACCTGGTGCATGATATTGCTTTTGTTCAATTTGTCTACCGGGAGCATGATATCGCTTTTGTTCTATGTGTCCACCTGGTGCATGATATTGCTTTTGTTCTGTGTCCAACTGGTGCATGATATCGCTTTTGTTCAATTTGTCTACCTGGTGCATGATATTGCTTTTGTTCAATTTGTCTACCCGGTGAATGCTATTGCTTTTGTTTCATTTGTCTACCTGGAGCATGATATTGCTTTTGTTCAATTTGTCTACCTGGTGCATGATATCGCTTTTGTCCAATTTGTCTACCTGGTGCATGATATTGCTTTTGTTCAATTTGTCTACCCGGTGCATGCTATTGCCTTTTGTTCAATTTGTCTACCTGGGGCATGATATTGCTTTTGTTCAATTTGTCTACCTGGTGCATGATATCGCTTTTGTTCAATTCGTCTGCCTGGTGCATGATATTGCTTCTGTTCAATTTGTCTACATGGTGCATGATATTGCTTTTGTTCAATTTGTCTACCTGGTGCATGATATTGCTTTTGTTCAATTTGTCTACCTGGTGCATGATATTGCTTTTGTTCCATTTGTCTACCTGGAGCATGATATCGCTTTTGTTCAATTTGTCTACCTGGTGCATGATATCGCTTCTGTTCTATGTGTCCACCTCGTGCATGATATCGCTTTTGTTCAATTTGTCTACCTGGAGCATGATATCGCTTTTGTTCAATTTGTCTACCTGGTGCACGATATCGCTTTTGTTCAATTTGTCTACCTGGTGCATGATATCGCTTTTGTTCAATTTGTCCACCTGGAGCATGATATTGCTTTTGTTCAATTTGTCTACCCGGTGCATGATATTGCTTTTGTTCAATTTGTCTACCCGGTGCATGATATTGCTTTTGTTCAAATTGTCTACCTGGTGCATGATATTGCTTTTGTTCAAATTGTCTACCCGGTGCATGATATTGCTTTTGTTCAATTTGTCTACCCGGTGCATGATATTGCTTTTGTTCAATTTGTCTACCCGGTGCATGATATTGCTTTTGTTCAAATTGTCTACCTGGTGCATGATATTGCTTTTGTTCAATTTGTCTACCTGGTGCATGATATTGCTTTTGTTCAATTTGTCTACCCGGTGCATGATATTGCTTTTGTTCAATTTGTCTAACTGGTGCATGATATTGCTTTTGTTCAATTTGTCTACCTGGAGCATGATATCGCTTTTGTTCAATTTGTCTACCTGGAACATGATATCGCTTTTGTTCAATTTGTCTACCCAGTGCATGATATTGCTTTTGTTCAATTTGTCTACCTGGTGCATGATATTGCTTTTGTTCAATTTGTCTACCCGGTGCATGGTATTGCTTTTGTTCAATTTGTCTACCTGGTGCATGATATTGCTTTTGTTCAATTTGTCTACCCGGTGCATGATATCACCTTAAAAACCCTAAAGTGCCAAAAGACCCTTGCGACCCCGAAGATATTTTAGACCGAAAAGACCCCAAGAAATTTCCACGGGCACCTGCCATTATGTTGTCAAGGGGCATTCCCGTCAAACTCCCTAAATATTGCACACTCTATTCTATTGCAAACTAAATCCCTTACAAAAGCATGGTGGAACAGGGTTATGCTAGGAATATATAACTTATAGTTTTTCTCGTTTTCAGTGGAACATTTACTATCTATATTATAATAGGCTACGGTGATTCTGTTTGTCTGTCTGTCTGTCCGGGGGTGTGGCTTACTCCGTTTACAGAGTAGCTCCACCCATTCTGGGAGAGGCTTCATATAAACAAATATCCACCATTTTATTAACTCGAATAGCTTTGAGGCCTGTTTAGTTAGGCCCGTGCTGTCTTTCTCTCTCACACAGGTTTATTTCAACTCTAATTCGATATATCATTTCATTTTTAACAGCCGCTAACATAGTTTTAGACTAGGTTGAAAAAAAAACGGTAAGAAAATCCCATGAAATTTTCCGTTTATAGAACTAAATGATTTCTCAAAGGCCTGTAACATAAAGCCCATTCATTGAGTCACCCTCACGATTTTATCTCGAATTCACCATCTGATTTCATTTTTATCGATGGTTTTAGACTCGGTGTCAGAAATAATTGAGAACATTCACGAACATATGGGAAAATGCAGAGATATATTTTTTAAAATCGCGCCACGATGATACACGAAAATACACCGCCTAAAATAACATTCGGGGAAAATGTCGACATATATTAAAAATTCGCTTTTTCTTTTCCGTTAAGATATATTACTTTTACTTTTGATGACAGTCGTCACAAAAACGACATATATTTCTTCGTTCTTATTTCATTCAACATTATTATCCGGAAGTAAAATATGTTTCAGGAAATTACCGAGAGATATTTCTTCGTTTTTTAAATTTATTAGTTATGTGCGCATGCACTTTAAATAGGTTTATTTGAAATCTTTAATTTTCACAATGTAATTTACTTGCCATTTGTCATTTGATGATTACGAGACACTTCCTCTTGAGGATCGTGACAATTCATACGTTGCGTGGAAACTTCCATTTCCAAAATGAATGAGATGGTCGATGAAGAACGCAGACTTGAACAAGATGCAGCAAGAAAAAGAACGACATGGGAGAACGAGACCCTCGACGAACGTGATCACAGACTCGCACAGGATGCTGCTGCAACAACGATGAGGAGGGTTGGAGAGTAGCGAGGGGTTGGAGAGTGAGGGGCTAGGGGTTGGAGAGTGAGGAGCTAGGGGTTGGAGAGTGAGGAGCTAGGGGTTGGAGAGTGAGGAGCTAGGGGTTGGAGAGTGAGGAGCTAGGGGTTGGAGAGTGAGGAGCTAGGGGTTGGAGAGTGAGGAGCTAGGGGTTGGAGAGTGAGGAGCTAGGGGTTGGAGAGTGAGGAGCTATGGGTTGGAGAGTGAGGAGCTATGGGTTGGAGAGTGAGGAGCTAGGGGTTGGAGAGTGAGGAGCTAGGGGTTGGCGAGTGAGGAGCTAGGGTTTCGAGAGTGAGGAGCGAGGGGTTGGAGAGTGAGGAGAAAGGAGTTGGAGAGTGAAGGCCGATTGGAGCGGAGAGTGAGGAGTGATTGGAGAGGAGAGTGAGGAGCTAGGGGTTGGAGAGTGAGGAGCTAGGGGTTGGCGAGTGAGGAGCTAGGGTTTCGAGAGTGAGGAGCGAGGGGTTGGAGAGTGAGGAGAAAGGAGTTGGAGAGTGAAGGCCGACTGGAGCGGAGAGTGAGGAGTGATTGGAGAGGAGAGTGAGGAGCGATTGGAGGGGAGTGTGAGGAATTGGAGAGGAGTGTGAGGAATTGGAGAGGAGTGTGAGGAGGCATTGGAAGGGAGTGTGAGGAGGAGTGGGATTGGAGAGGCGTGAGGGTGGAGAGAGGAGAGTGTCAGGTAGAGAGGGGTGAGGGGTCACATATTATGTGAAATAAATAAATTGTGTTCATTCCACCATTTCTGGATCTGATGAATTGCCAGTAACCATTTTGTAAAATTTAATGTGCAGCATCTAAATCAAGATGTCCAAATGTCACACACGTCCATGCCCGTGTGACGGATGGATTTGGTTAAGACTTCATACCAAGTCTCTCTCCATGCCCGTGGGATTCCCACGGGTGACCCCACTAGTACCCATATACTACAAGTTAGTTTCATCACAAGTAATTATCACAATGTTTCCCTCCCAAGGGGCCGTACACAAAATGGTTCGAATCCGGTAAAGTTTTGAATAGGGTAAAGGTTTGAATGAGGGGCAGGTTGTGAGAGTTGTTGTTGTCATGCTTGTTGTTGTTGCTGCCGTTATGTTTCTCAGGCCATAACCGATACAGTCCACTACCGGATTCGAACCATTAACCGATTCAAACGTTCACCGGATTTGGACCTTTAGCCAATTCAAACGTTTACCGGATTCGATTTTATTTTACCGGATTGAAACTTTTACTGTATTCGAACCATTACCCTATTTACATCTTACATTATATTTCTCAGGCCTTTGCAGGAATCGAACCATTATCGGATTACCATAGTCCCAAATTTTCCCTATTTATGCATTCGCATCCGCCTTTTGTACAAAGAAATCCACAACACCCCCCATTTTTGTAATGGTACAACCCTAACTTTGAATCGGGTAAAGGTGCTAACTTCACGGACATCTCTCACAGTAAATAAATCCGTGTTACTATGTTAGTAATTATCAGGCTGTCTGCTGTGTAGATCTCTTATCTTGTAGAATGAGGTGTAATAATTATGCACTCAGTAACATGGAGATCGCCCATTGGCCCAAGGGATGGAGGGGTGTAACTGTTGGACGTTTGTTATTTAATTGCGTTGATCAAATCTAGATATCTCACGGTGTTATGTACCAATCAGCAACGGCCAGGTTCACGTGTCACGTGAGTTCTTTAACTTCCTTTCCTTCCTCTGCTGCTCTGTCTCATCAGCTCCAGTCTCTAGGCCATAGAAATACCACACCTTGCTGCATAGAAATACCACACCTTGCTGCATAGAAATACCACACCTTGCTGCATGCATGTTTGATGTAGTTTTTGTTAACGGCCTTGTGGCATACTTGCCTGCTCTACTGCTCCAGCACTTGTTTACCGTTCACCAAGCCCAGGTCTGCTTGGACCAGGGTGGGGATTATATGTTTGTTTTATTATTTCCAAATGGTACTAATATTATTATTGTTGTTAATATTATTAGTATTAATAAATGCTTTGTTACAATGTTATCATTGTTTTTGTTGTTTATTTTGTAATAGGAATACCATGCCATGGAAGGTCCTATTAAACTGCTCTATACACCTTAACATGGCAGGTGTTTAGAAACAAAGGAATTCTTCCGGATTCTTTGTAGTTAATAAACCTAATCATCTCAGGAGATCATATCTATATATATTCTCATTTTGAACAGCTTCCAGGGCTCTGCTGCTGATCCATCCCGCAGAGCAAGCTTTAAGCTCTTTCATATGGCCCCCCAATAGGAATTTCTGACTATGTCAGTACCTGCAGGGGGCGGTATTTTTGACCTTTGCCCCAAGCGCCACAAACCATCATTACGCCACTGTATATATATATATATGTATATATATTTATATATATATATATATATATATATATATATATATATATATATATATATATATATATACACACACACACACTCTACCCTATGGGTTTTTACTGTCATCGAGGGATTTAATCCTTTATATTTTATTACTCCACCCTTAATAAATTACAACAAATGCTCAAACTTGTTTGCCATATCAACATCGAGCCACTTCGGAATCCGTTTCACGCAGGATGTTTGAACATTCCATCGCCTGTCAACATCAATCTTGGTAAACACGCAGATCGTATTTTTCCTTTGGTTCCTCTATGTTTCTGTGACGGTCCGATGGACACGACTGACCACAGTGAGAATTAAGGCGAGGCATGGGGTTGGGTGACCAAAGGCTTTTTAACTCTCAGCACATCATGTACATTGTGTATTTTATCACTTGACTCTGGTAAGCTACTTATTAAGAATACTGTACAAGTCTCATCAAAAATAATTCCTTCTTTGTTGGTGAAAGTGAGGCCTTACCAATAAGGTTTTTATTTAACGGCTGCCTTCCTGGCTTTGCAGTGGCGATGCAAGTAATGAATAAAACACGAGTTTCTATTCAGCGGCACAGCAGCGAATTAATTACTATGAAGCTGAGAGAGAGAGAGAGAGAGAAAGAGAGAAAGAGAGAAAGAGAGATAGAGATAGACATTTCGTTCCTCTTTATTACTGGGAAGTCAGTGTACATGATGAAAAGTCATACGACACATTTCATATAAATAAGGATGGGGGTTACATGAGGGCAAGGACTAGAATTTACAAATGAACTTGTAGGACACCATCAACCAAGCTGCAAAGGGATTCCTTCACGCACCATCGCTGTGAGAAGAGCGTACATTCAATGAATTCAAGCTCCAGATGTAAACGAGACGTAACTAGACCTTTGAAAATCATAAAAACATCATCACATAAAAGTAGTGCACGAATGGTTTGCATTTTGTGCTTTCTTGATAAATAAATAGCAAGTTTTGCCTCCGCAAACAGATAGTTGGCTAAAATACATTCTTCTTTACACCGGTAAGAAATATTAAAACCAAATATAAAAACACAATGTGTGAAAACCAAGCCTAGCCCTTCAATCACACGTGATAAAACTGAAAAAAGAGGAGCCAACCTCGTACATTCAATAAAAGCATGAAAAACAGTCTCGGGGACATCACAGAAGGGACACATTTCCGAGTTGTCAGGGCATATGCGGTGAGATAAAACGTTTGAAGATAAAATATAATGTGCCAGTCGCCATTGCAGGTCCCCAGTGCGTTTGACAATGGGTGCCCTATACATGGTGAGCCATTTGATTGTTGCGGCAGCGCCAATTTGGAGCAGAGGTCTCCAGTGTGTTTGTGGTTCTGTCGGTTTATAGGGAACAAGAATTCCAACACGGAAGGAAATCCAACGGAAGGAAATCTCATTTCCTTTCACAAAGCCCGAAACAAGTGTGTGTCCACCCTCAGGAGAGCCAGGAAACAATATCTCTCCGTTCTCAAGACCGAACTCTCTTATCTGTCTCCCTCTTCCAAATCCTGGTGGCGTCTGGTCAAATCCGTTTCTGGTGTTTGTTCCCCCTCCATCCCCTCCCTTACCTCAAACGGCTACACAGCTGACTCCGCACGTGAAAAAGCTGAATGCCTCAACTCTGTGTTTGCCTCTAAATCTTGTGTCCCAAACCCATCCCTCTCTGTACCCACCATACCCAGTCGTACCCTGCTGCTCCTGGACTCCGTGTCCTTTCCTCCTGACAAGGTGGAAAAGTTTCTGTCAACCCTCGACTCTGATTCTGCAACTGGACCCGACGGCATCAGCCCACGGGTCCTAAAATCCTGCTCTGCTGCTCTATCTCACCCTCTCTCTGTTCTCTTCACCCTCTCTTTTGCTCAAGGTCAACTGCCATCTGCTTGGAAATCAGCCAACATCACCGCTTTGCACAAAAAAGGTGCAAAAACAGATCCTAGCAACTACAGACCAATCAGCCTTCTCCCAATTATCAGCAAAGTCATGGAATCCATCATTGCTTCTGATATGAAATATTTCCTCTTCTCCAATGGCTTGATCTCTGATCATCAATTTGGTTTCAGACCAGGTCACTCTACTCTGGACATGCTGCTTCTGCTGTCTCAACAATGGATGGAGGTCCTCAATGCCAAACAGGAAATTAGAGCTGTCTCCCTCGACATATCACGTGCCTTCGACACGGTCTGGCACCCTGCTCTGCTCACCAAACTCTCCTCCTTTGGTATCCATGGAAATCTCCACGCATGGCTGGCGGACTTCCTCTCTAGTCGTCGTCAACGTGTGGCCCTGAATGGGTTTCTCTCATCTCCTCTTCCTGTTCAGGCTGGAGTTCCCCAAGGCAGTGTTCTGGGCCCCGTGCTTTTTCTGGTCTTCATCAATGATCTCTCTGACTCTCTCGAAAATCCTCTCTATCTCTTTGCTGATGACTCCACTCTCTGCCGCTCCATTCCTCTTCCCTCAGATCGGCAGTCTGCTGCCTCCTCACTCTCTGAAGACCTGGACAAAATCACAGACTGGTCAAACAAGTGGAACATGTCTTTCAATCCTGACAAATCTCACACTCTTACTATGTCTCTCCGAAAAGATCGACTGGACAACCCTCCCATCTACTTTCTCAACAATCCTCTCCAAGAAGTTCTGTCGCTCAAGATTTTGGGTCTCACTATCTGCCATGATCTTTCTTGGGAAAACCACATTTCCAAGCTGGCCTCCAAAGCCAGTCGCCGACTGGGCATCCTCCGTCGTGCGAAGTCCTTCCTCGGCACACCTGAGCTCCTCACCACATACAAGGCTTTCATCCGCAGCTCAATGGAATACTGTTCTCCCCTATGGGCCGGTGCTCCTGCCTCACACCTAGCTCGGCTTCACGCTGTTGAAACCAAAGCTTTCAGAATTATTGGAATCTCCCGCGATGAAGCTATCTCTGAGGGCCTTTCACTCACTCACCGCAGGCAGGTAGGTGGTCTTTCTGTCTTCTACCGACTCCTCTCCGGCCTTGCACCCCCAGCTCTCTCTGTGCTCTGTCCCCCAAATATTCCTACAGGTCGCACAAGATCTGCCAGCAACCCTCTGATGGTTAAACTGCCGAAATCTCGGCTCTCCGCTCACCTTCACTCTTTCATTCCTCTTTTCTCCCGCCTCTGGAACAAACTCCCTCACTCCCTTCAATCCCACTCCTCCCTCCAGGTCTTTAAAACAGCTGTTCACCACCATCTCTTATCTTCCCCCATCCAAAACCTTGATCTTTTCTACCCCCGCTAATTCACCCCAGATCCACCTTGTTTGAAATTCCACTTCTTTCCTGGAAGTCCTGGCAGTGTCCATATGTTTTATACCTCTCCCACTGCCCCCTTCCCACGCCCCCCCCCCCCCAAAGCCCTCGCCCTCTCTCAGATCTCTCGATGTCTCCATGTCTCTCGGTCCCTGCTCTCAAATGTTGTGTTTGTGTCCTTCCCCCTCTCTCCCCATCTTGTCTACCGCTCCCTATGTTATATGTTTTATGTGTCGGTTTGTCTTTCTGTGTGATTAATGTTCGCTCTTTCACGAGCCTCGATCTTGTATACAAAAAAAACAAAAAAAACAACAAAAAAAAAAACACATGGAATAAACAGAGGATTTCTCCATCTATCTATAATTCCACTAATCTCTGTGTGTCTGTGTTTGTCTGCGACCGCTGTTTCTCGACAACTACCGGTCCGATATACTTGAAACTTGCCAGGTATATTGCTGGGGACCCGAGGATGTGCCTTTTCAAGGTTTGAAATTAATCGGACAAGTGGTTCCCAAGGTATGGTCACCGTACTCGCAAGCCGTTCGCTTTGGCTTTGCGAATGGACCAAACCATTTCATGTAAATAGAGGGGGGGGGGGGTTCTGTGGTCGTTACTGCGTGGACCAAACCATTTCATGTAAATAGAGGGGGGGGGGGGTTCTGTGGTCGTTACTGCCACGTGGTTTCAAAGTTTTTTTTTGTTGTTGTTGTTTGCACGCATGTTTTTTTGCACGCACGTACGGGCAAGCACGTACGGGCAAGCACGTACGTGCGGGCACGCCCTAGTTGTATTAAAAGGAATAAGACCTTGGAAAGAAATTAAAAGTTTTGGAAAGGGGCATTGGGACAAAGGAGGGTTAGCTTCCACCAGTGGGTCCCATTTTAGACCGGTTTGTTTAAAAAGGCGTAAAATCAGAGAGAAGATCCTCCCAATGACTCTGATAGAACGAACACCAGTAGCCACAGCAACGTCAGCTGCTGACTTCCATTTATGGAGAAAAGGGTCTCGAAAGTTTTTGACCTTAGTGCAATCAATATCAATGAATTTTTGCATAAAAGATCGGTCACTACAGACCCCTTTAAAAACTGGGTTTAAAAAGACTGGCTCATTTAAAAACATTGGGAGGGAATAATCACATGTATCACGCTGAAACTGAATCGCCTGCCATGCTTCCAGCATGCTCCTGTAGAATAGGGGGACCAAAGTTAAGTCAATGTTCTTGATGTTGATGAGAAAGAGTTGCTGGTCAAAACCAAGTTTCCCGGCTTGCCTAAGTAGGCAGTGAGCAAAAGCTTTCCACGGGACATCCGTGTACAAAAGCCGGCGTAGTGAGAGGAGGCGAAAAGCCATCACCTTACTGTTGACATCGACCAACCCCTGTCCACCTTCAGCAACGGGCAGGCTTAGCACGCCTGACTGGAGCCAGTGTTTCCCCCCCCCCCAAAAAAAGTCAATAAAAACACGAGAGTTTTTTTAGAATAAAAGCTGGGGCTTGTAGTGCCTTAAGCTTATGCCACAGCATTGATGCTGCAAGATTATTTATTATCAGGGTGCGACCCCGATAAGAGAGCTGATTCAGTAAACCTTTCCATTTTAGAAGCCGCTGCTCAGTTTTAGTTATGAGTGTTTCCCAGTTCTTCGAGACGAAGTCCGGAGTGCCAAGAGAGACCCCGAGATAGTGTATTCCGTCTCGTGCCCACACAAGCTGGCCGGGCAAGGTTGGAGGAGGGGCGTCACTTTGCGGACCCAAGTAGAGAGCATTGCTCTTGAGCCAGTTGATTTGTGCAGAGCTTGCTGAGCTAAACTCCTGGACACAATGAACCAAGGAAGAAACATCTTCATCAGAGCGAACAATTACACACAGGTCATCTGCGTAGGCAATTGTCTTGACCGGGTTTACTGCTGGAAGGGGGGCGAAACCAAGAAGGCGCGCACGCAATCGAATAAGCAAAGGCTCAACTGAAAGGGAGTACAAAAGACCAGACAAGGGGCACCCTTGGCGAATTCCTCTACAAACAGAGAATGGCTGGCATAAAATATTATTTACTTTTAACAAACTAAAAGTATTATTATCCAATAATTTAGTGTAAGAGATAAAAAATTCCCCGATACCAAAGCCATGTAAAACAGAAAAGAGATAAAAATGATCAATTGCATCAAAAGCTTTTTCCTGGTCGAGGAAAACCAAACCAACATTCCTTTGTTCAATGGTACAAATATCGATAATGTCGCGAACGATAAAAATACTATCACGTATAGTCCTTTTGGGAATGCAGTAGGATTGGTCGGGGTGTACAATCTCCCCAATCACCAGCTTGAGGCGGTTTGCAAGAGCTTTGGAAAATATTTTATAGTCAGTACAAAGTAACGAGATTGGGCACCAGTTTTTCAAGTTCTGAAGGTCTCCTTTCTTGGGAATGAGGGCAAGTACAGCCCTGCGACAACTGAGGGGTAGCGAGCCAGATCGCAAGCTGTCGTTTAAAAGACCAAGTAGTTCAGGACCCAAAAGGTTCCAAAAGGCCCGGTAGAGTTCCATTGGGATCCCATCTAAGCCTGACGCCTTGCCAGTGGGTAAAGTTTGCAATGTGGAAAAAAGTTCTTCCAAAGTAACTTCCACATCCAACTGTTGGCGTGCCGTTTCGGACAAGGTGGGCAAAGAGGCAACCAGAGAGTCAATCATTCCGTGATCAATGTTCTTGGCACAGTACAAGTCAGAGAAATATTCCTTGGCGGAACCTCTGATACATTTTTGATCGTATGTCACTCTCCCTTCTTTTGTCCGAAGCGAGGTTAGTTGCTGGCTTCGTTTGGTTCGGGTTTCCAATCCAAAGAAGAACTTGGAAGAGGTATCGAGAAAACACAAATTTTCCATTCGGAGCCGGACCAAGGCTCCTCTAGCTCGCTTTACACACAATTCAGCAAGAACGGCCTTTTTCTTAGCCAACAAAAGGTTAGTCCGTTCAGCATTAAAAGCTGAGAGGTTGGATTGTAAAGTTAGAATCTCCTTGGTAAGCAGGGATTGAAGAGCAACATCATTCTTGGTATGAAAGGACCCGTATTGCTGGCAAAACATTTTTATCTGGACTTTTGCATTGTCCCACCACTGTCTGAGGAGAGGGAAGGAAGCTTTCCGCAGGAGTAAGGTCTCCCAGAAGATTTTAAAAGCATCAATAAAACATTTGTTTTCCAGAAGACTAACATTGAATGTCCAATAAACAGCACCACGATTACAAATCGGGGAGAAAGTGCGAAACACAACCATGTGGTGATCTGAGAAACCACTCGGGACAATACCAGTATGGGTCACAATATTAAAAAAAATCACTATTAATATAAAACCGGTCTAACCTTGCGAGGGACAGACGGCCATTTAAACACCGACAACATGTATACTGGCGTGTGGATGGATTTCGGGTTCTCCAGATGTCAACAAGGGAGAAGGTTGTCAAAGTCCTAGTCAGAGGCACAATACTTGCTGGATGAGGCTCATTCCCATTGCGATCAATGATAGAGTCCATCGTACAGTTAAAATCCCCTCCTAAACAAACAAATCCATTAAAATCAAAATGTGCAAGAGAAGTTTCTAACTGTGTGAAAAAAGCAAATCTATCCGTGCTGTCACTGGGTGCATAGACGTTCACTATCGTGTGTTTAAAAGCATTAAGGGTGAAAGTGAGAGAGATTAAGTACCCTTTAATTATTTCATTAAAATCAACAATGAGATTACAGAGAGAAGGATGTAAATAAATGGCTACCCCAGCCCGAGGACACTCTAAGCTACTGAAGAACCACCTTCCTTTCATTATTCTTTCCCATTCACTCATACAGAAGGAACTACATCTGGTTTCTTGTAAGAGAAAGACATCAATGTGGTTCTTCAAAACAAGCTCCTTAACTTCAGCTTTTCGTAAATACGAGCGTCCTCCGTTTATGTTTAAAGTGGCTATAGAAAAAGCCATAGTGTGGAATTTGGGGAAGGGTATCAGTCAATTGGGTCATGATATGCCTGCAGCTGCTTCCTTGCTTTCAGAACGCATTTCCTGAGACGAAACATTTGTGGTTCAGTCAAACCAAACTGCTCGGACTGAAGGAGCAGTCGCTTTGCGGAGATGATAAAACTGTGCAGATCAGGGAAGGAATCCTGAATTTTAACATTTCTCTTACAGAAGGCGTGTTGTAAAAACTTTAGGATCTCCTGGGGGGGCACAGTCGGACCACTCTCCGGTTCCTGGGATAAGCCTGGATCATTCCAGACCTCGGTGCTACCACCAGAGGCAAGCGACGACGCGCCATCAGAATCGTAGTTTGATTGGGGATCTACATTAGTACCGTGCTCCCCCGGTGGAGCAGGTATTTCCATTTCTGCCGGGAGGGGAAAAACTATTTCCGAAGCAGAACATACACTCTCTGCTTCCATCATGTCCGGGGTTGTCTGTGGCGCAGACATCTCAGACACTTCACCTTTAGCAAGGAGAGGGACCAAAACAGGTTCATTACTGACGTCCATGGTTGTAGTATCAGCAACCACAGGGGTAGTCACAGCTACCTCTTGGAACACGACGCTACCTCCTTGTACCTCTTGGGGCACGACACTACCTTCTTGTACCTCTTGGGGCACAACACCACCTCCTTGTACCTCTTGGGGCACGACACCACCTCCTTGTACCTCTTGGGGCACGACACCACCTCCTTGTACCTCTTGGGGCACGACACCACCTCCTTGTTTGTGCTCGTGTTTGTCTTGCTCGTTATCAGGAGCGTTATTATTATCCTCCGTAGCTAACACGGCAAATCTGTTTTCCGTTTCCACGGCAGCAAACAGGGCAGCTGCATCCAAATGGGAGCCATTTAATTTGCCCGACGCCGCCAGTTTTTTCGGAACGCTCACCGTTACATCGTGACCATTAACGTTTGGGCGCTTGTTTCTCCGAGATTGAACGGTGATAAAACCCTCGTCATCCGCTTGAGGTCCCTTTAGTTCTGTACTCGCACCGCGGGGCTGATTATGGGAGATGTCTGTACATACACTCCTCCGCTCTAGATGTGCCACTCGTGCCTGGCTTGAGCTCCGCGACTCTAGATGTGCCACTAGTGCTTGGCTTGGGCTCCGCGACTCTAGATGTACCACTAGTGCTTGGCATGGGCTCCGCGGCTCTAGATGTACCACTGGTGCTTGGTTTGGGCTCCGCGGCTCTTGATGTACCACTGGTGCTTGGCCTGTGCTCCGCGGCTCTAGATGTACCACTGGTGCTTGGTTTGGGTTCCAGGTGTTGAGATTCCCGGTAAGGTTCCACACGTTGAGATTCGTCACCGGGAATGTTTGGTTTCGGACAAGCGTTCTTTAAATGTCCGTGCTCACCACAAATAAAGCACGTCATTGCCTCAGTAGCGATGTAAATTTGGTAGCTGCGATCTTTGTGCTTCAAAGTCACAGCAGCACTAAGCGATTGTGCATTATTCTTTAAAACAATATAACAGTGATAGTAGGGTCAATATACGAAAAAAACTCACCGAAACCCCCAAAAAATTGATACAAAAGGTTTTTCAATGGATTTTGGTACCATTGCGCATGCTAAATAACATACTAAAAATCTAGTAACATCTGACTTCCGGAAAGGGGTAATTTTCAAGATGGCGTCCAAGATAGCCGCCGGGAGCTTAAAATGGCCATATTAAAGCGCGGTACTACGCGCGCTTACTTGTACAACAAGAAGGAAGCGGACAACGCAGTAAGTCTAAGAGTCTTTATTATAAGAGCTCAACTGTAGCACTCGAGCGCTCCGGGCTGTGCGCCCGGTGTATATCCCGCGGCCACGCCTACCCCTCGGGCGTGGCCGCTGCCCACTTGGTGCGTGGAATGATGCCCTCACGCCAGTGAGCTTTCATGTCCGCCACACGCGCCCCCCCCCCCAGAATTCCCGCGCACCTGGAGGGCCAGTTTGCGGGGCAAACGGATGACCCGGCCGAAGCGCCCTCTGGCGACCGGCGGTGTCCGGGGTGCAGGGATGCCAGCTGGGATGCCTCCGGCTGCACCCGGGATGGGTGCAGGACCGGGGGGCGGCGTGCCGGCAGGCCTGGGCGGTGCCGGGGGTCCACCCGGCCCCGACGCGGGGGCCGAGCCACCGGTGGTGGGTGGTCCACGTCGAGGTGGGCCGGTTTGAGGCGATCCACTGAGACGCGGTCGGGAGTACCGCCGATGTCCAAGGTGAAATGTTTCACCCCGGTCTCCAGCACACGGAAAGGCCCGTCGTACGGGGGCCGCAGTGGTGTCCAGTGGGCGTCGTGCCGGACAAAGACGTACTCCGCGGTGCGAAGCTCCGGGGCGACGTGCGTAGGCGGTTGCCCGTGGTGCGCCGTCGGCACCGGGGCAAACCTCCGGGCTGTCTCCTGCAGCGTGGAGCGCTCCTGCGCCGCGGACCATGGTGCCGTGGGGTCGGGGAGGAACTCGCCCGGCACCCGCAGCGGTTGTCCGAAGACCAACTCCGCCGCGGATGCGCGCAGGTCGTCCTTGGGCGCCGTCCGGAGGCCCAGCAGGACCCAGGGGAGCCTGTCGACCCAGCCGCCGTCGCGGAGGGTGGCCCGGAGCGCGGCCTTCAACGAGCGGTGGAACCGCTCGCAGAGACCGTTGGCCTGGGGGTGGTAGGCCGTGGTTCGGTGCAGCAGGACCCCAAGCCCCCGCGCGACCGCCCCCCAGAGCTCCGAGGTGAACTGGGGGCCGCGGTCGGATGAGATGTCCGAGGGGGCGCCGAACCGGGCGACCCAGGTGGCGATGAACGCCTGTGCGATGTCCGCCGCCGTCGTCGCCGCCAAAGGCACGGCCTCCGGCCACCGGGTGGTGCGATCCATCATTGTCAGGACGTGGGTGAAACCCCGCGAGTGGGGCAGAGGTCCCACCAGGTCCACGTGTACGTGGTCGAACCTTCGTTCCGGCACCGTGAACGGGGCCAATGGGGCCTGGGTGTGCCGGTGCACCTTCGCACGCTGGCACGCGAGGCACGTCCTGGTCCACCCGCGGACGGCCTTCCGGAGGCCATGCCAGACAAACTTGTCGGCGACCAACCTCTGGGAGGCCTTCGTGCCCGGGTGGGACAGGCCGTGGATGGCGTCAAAAACTTGGCGCTGCCAGCCCGCGGGCACGATGGGGCGAGTCCGCCCGAGGGAGACGTCGCACAAGAGGGCCGCGCCGTCGAACGGCACCTCGGTGACGCGGAGGCCCGTGACGGCGGTCCGCAAGGCCTGGACGCTGGGGTCGGCGGCCTGGTCCGCCGCCATCCGGGCATAGTCGATGCCAAGGTGGACTGCGTGGGCGACGGACCGGGAAAGGCAATCCGCCACCGGGTTGTCCTTCCCCGCGACATGCCCGATGTCCGTTGTATATTCGGACACCGCCGAGAGGTGACGCTGCTGCCGGGCCGACCATGGCTCGGCGACCTTGCCCATCGCGAAGACCAGTGGCTTGTGGTCGACGAAGGCCGTGAACACACGGCCCTCGAGCAGATGGCGGAAGTGCCTGACCGCCAGGTGAAGCCCGAGCAACTCGCGGTCGAAGGTACTATAGTGGCGTTCGGGCGGGCGAAGCTGCCGGCTGGAGAACGCCAGCGGTTGCCAAGCACCACGCACCCATTGCTCGTGCACCGCGCCCACCGCGTAGTCCGAGGCGTCGGTGGTGAGGGCGATCGGTGCATCGGGCGCCGGGTGCGCGAGCATGGTGGCGTTAGCCACGGCGAGCTTCGCGCCTGCGAACGCCGCGTTCATCTGCTCGGTCCAGGTAACGTCACCTTTGCCCGGCTTCCCTTGGAGGTCCTCGTGCAAGGGGCGCGGGAGCTGGGCGATGCGGGGCAGGATCCGATGGTAAAAGTTTACCATGCCCAGGAACTCCGGGAGCCCCTTGATCGTTCAGGGGCGCGGAAACCCCTTCACCGCCTCCACCTTGGCCGGTAGGGGGACGGCCCCATGCCTGGTGACGCGGTGCCCCAAAAAGTCGATGTCGGCGACGCCGAACCGGCACTTGGCGGGGTTCACGATGAGGCCATGCTGGCCCAGACATTCGAAGAGCGTGCGGAGATGGTGAAGGTGCTCTTCGCGGGACATGCTGGCGACGAGGATGTCATCCAGGTAGACGTACACGAAATCCAAGTCGCACAAGACGCTGTCCATTAGTCGCTGGAACGCCTGAGCCGCATTCTTCAAACCGAAGGGCATCCGAAGAAATTCGAAAAGTTCGAACGGCGTGATGACCGCGGTCTTCGGGATGTCCTCCGGCCTGACGGGGACCTGATGGTAGCCGCGTATGAGGTCCACCTTCGAAAAGAAGGACATGCCCGCCAACCGGGCGGAGAAGTCCTGGATGTGGGGGATGGGGTAGCGGTCGGGGGTGGTGGCGTCGTTGAGGCGCCGGTAGTCCCCGCACGGTCGCCATCCCCTGCCGGGCTTGGGCACGATGTGGAGCGGCGATGCCCAAGCACTCTCGGAGCGCCGCACGATGCCGAGCCGCTCCAGCGTAGCGAACTCCGCTTTAGCTACCGCGAGCTTCGTCGGCTCGAGGCGGTGTGCCCGGGCGTAGACCGGTGGCCCAGCGGTGGGGGTGTGGTGTTCCACCCTGTGCTTGACGGCCCCCGCCGAGAAGGTGGGCCGCGTAAGGGCCGGGAAGCTGGCGAGGAGGCGGGTGAAGTCGTCTGCTGCCGGAAGCGTACAAACTAACCTCGCCGGGACCGAACCGCTCAGCAAGCCGCTTGGCGAGCCGCTCGGTGAGCCACTCAGTGAGCCGCTCAACGAGCTGCTCAGCGCACAAGCAAGCGAGCTGAACGTTTCAGTCTGGACGAGACGTCTGTTCTTCACATCGACCAACAACCCATGTGCACAGAGGAAGTCCGCACCGAGCAGTGCCATGGGGACACCAGCGGTTACGAACGTCCACGCGAAGCGTTGCCTTCCGAACCGCAGGGAGAGGCAGCGCTTCCCGAATGTGCGTATGGGTGTTCCGTTCGCGGCAAGCAACGCGGGGCCCCGGCCCGCGGTGTGCTTGTCGGACGTAGAGGCAGGGATAACGCTCACCTGTGCCCCCGTATCGCATAGGAAACGGTGTCCGGACAAGGTGTCCGTTATAAAAAGAAGGCTGCCGGAATGGCCGACGCTCAGGGCCGCTACCGAGCGCCGGCTTTGTAGTTTCCCGACTTGCCGAAGGAGCACGGCGGGCAACAATTCCTCGCCTTGTGGCCAAACCTGGCGTGGAAATGGCACCAGGTTTGCGGCGAAGGCGGAGGCCGCGGTTTTCGTGGTGGTGGTGGGCGTGGCGTGGCGGCGGCCATGCGGCGTGCATCAGCCTCGGGATCCCCGAGGTGTGGTGCATCAGCATCAGGGTCAGCCTCGGGATGCGCGACGGCCGCGCCAAAACTCGCCTGCGCGTCCAAAGCCGCGAAGAACCTGTCGGCCTCGGCAGCGAGAGCTCGGGGTTCCGTCGTCACAGAACCGGCCAACGCGAGGCGGACTCGTGCCGGCAGCTGGCGTCGAAATAACGCCCGGAAAAGAGCGTTTGGGGTTTCGTCGCCCATCAACGACAGCATATGGTCCATGCGGACCGACGGTCGCGTGTCACCGAGCTCGGGGAGGTCCAGGAGGCGGTCGGCCCGTGCGTCCACCGTGAGGCCGAACGTGGCGAGGAGGAGACGCTTGATCGCCTCGTACCTGCCGTCGGCCGGTGGGTTCCTCAGGACCGACACGATGCGGGCGGCCGTGCCGGGCCCGAGGGAGGCGACCACATGGCAGTACATGGTCTCGTCCACCGTGATGCCTCGAAGTCGGAACTGGGCTTCTGCCTGCAGGAACCAGACTTCGGCTGGCGTCTCCCAGAACTCGGGGAGTTTCATTTGGACCGCGTTGGTTGCCATTGCTGTGGCGGGTTCGGGTGGTCAGCGACGGCTGACCAGAACGTCAGAGGGTCACCAATAAAGTGCGGTACTACGCGCGCTTACTTGTACAACAAGAAGGAAGCGGCCAACGCGGTAAGTTTAAGAGTCTTTATTATAAGAGCTCAACTGTAGCACTCGAGCGCTCCGGGCTGCGCGCCCGGTGTACATCCCGCGGCCACGCCTACCCCTCGGGCGTGGCCGCCGCCCACTTGGTGCGTGGAATGATGCCCTCACGCCAGTGAGCTTTCGTGTCCGCCACAATATCTCAATTATTATTCAACCTAGAAAGGTGGTTTTGGTGTCTCACCCTAGGTTTTAGGGCCCAAGGAATCCAATTGAATCAATAAAATTACCATCAGTTAATTATTTATTGACAAGTCCAAGATGGCATCCCAAGGTGACATCCTGATCCACGAAAATGGCTCTGTCCAATAGTAGTCAACCTAGAGAGATATTTTCAGTGTGTATACCTAGGTTTAAGGCACCCAGGAAATCATCAAAATTACTTAAATAAGCACAAAGTAACCAGGTAATCCAGTAAGCCAGGTTTACCAGCCCAATAGGCATTTGTTGTCTTATACAGTTAATCGCTATTCATCGTCATCCTCCGACTCCTCTGAAAGAAACTTGTTATGTGGAGTCACATTCTTCAAGTTGGCACGGTCCACAGGCAGTAGTACATGGTAGTCCATATCGTCTACAAGAGCAGCGGAGTGTCTTGCAGGCAGTGGAGCAGTTACAATGAATGACCTTCAAGAGACTGTCTGGAGCAGCGTTCATTCTTGACATAAGTGGGACAAACTGATTATCCTGCAGGCTCCACAAATAATATACTTATTCCTTTTGAGATGAAAATAAATTGCTTGTCAGATTTTTCAGTCCCCCCCCCCCAATATAAAATAGTCTGTCCCTTGCCATAACCTCTCAAGCTTTGTACAAACCTTTGTCTGTAATGATCACTGAATACTGTGGACTGGAGTCTCAGGTGGCAGTGGTGTAGACACATTACACTCTTATCTCCAATCTGAAACACACACTTGGTTCATTAGCTGGTGAGTCGGAGGATGACGATGAATAGTGACTAACTGTATAAGACAACAAATGCCTAATGGGCTGGTAAACCTGGCTTTCTGGATTACCTGATTACTTTGTGCTTATTTAAGTAATTTTGATGATTTCCTGGGTGCCTTAAACCTAGGTATACACACTGAAAAAAATCTCTCTAGGTTGACTACTATTCGACAGAGCCATTTTAGTGGATCAGGATGTCACCTTGGAATGCCATCTTGGACTTATCAATAAATAATTAACTGATGGTAATTTTATTGATTCAATTGGATTTCGTAGGCCCTAAAACCTAGGATTAGACACCAACACCACCTTTCTAGGTTGAATAATAATTGAGATATGGCCATTTTAAGCTCCCGGCGGCCATCTTGGACGCCATCTTGAAAATTACCCCTTTCCGGAAGTCAGATGTTACTAGATTTTTAGTATGTTATTTAGCATGCCCAATGGTACCAGAATCCATTGAAAAACCTTTTGTATGAATTTTTTTGGAGTTCAACCATATATTGATGCCTCTATGACGCCAGAAAGACATGATGTGTCTAACCGAAGCGCCAGAACGCAAACGTAAGGGGATCATTGAGATCCGTGACACGGCCGTCCCAAAACGGTTTAAAGCACAGGTAATCTCCTCGCTTTTAAAGAAAGGTGGTAAATTCGAAATAATAATTTTAACGGCAGGTGTGTCCAAAGGACACACAGTAAGAAAAAGATCCGGTGTGACAGACAAGCCGGTTTCGACTGTCTGAGCAACGTATCACTCTTCGGACAGGAAGAGCACAACACGTTGATTCATTTTCGACGCTGCGAGAATGTTTTCGAGCCCAATTTGTTCTCCGAAACCCATTACAACGTCGTCAACACTAACTCCGTCCGGCGGACAAACTATGACCCCGTTCTTTGGAGTAAGTGCCTCGTACACACTATTGTGCAAACGTACGTTTGCCATTGTGTAAAATTAACAAATGAAGGAAATTGAAAAATCAAAAACAAACCTGCCACAAGCAAAACTAGCAAGTGGAGGAAAAGGAAAAGTAATAATATGGATGAAGTATTTAGCCAAGAAAAGGCTAAACGTATAAACACGGCAAATGGAAGAGCAGGCCCAAACTAGGAGGTCCTGAACAGGCCTGCTAATCATCTACCGTGCGCGCTCTCTTTCTCTCTTCTGTCTCAACAAAGAAAGGAAACACGGGGAAAACTTCACAAACACGTACAAGGACACAAATGGAGTGAAATGGAGGATGGGAAAGACGCCAACACAGCACAGTACTCACAGCTCAGCGCACACAGCCGCCATGACGCCACGCCCGACACAAACGGCCTGCAGGGGGCGAGAGAGAGAGAGAGAGAGAGAGAGAGAGAGAGAGAGAGAGAGAAAAGGAATAACTTTGAATGTAAATCTCAGAAAGATTCAGGATGTGCCAAATAATCCACATGGCTTGAAAAGCAATAACTGTTATTGATTGTTTTTTTGTTTTTTTTCAAAAGTGATGAATGGTGGGTAAATTATTCGGATGGATATGCTATATAATCTCATACATAGTCATTTGCATTTTAATTAGGGCTTCCCAATTGAAATTTTCCTCGTGAGCAGGAACAAGAATTGGCCGCATTATCGCGCTAAGTAGTCAATTTAAATTTCACATTTAAACGGGCTAGATGTCGGCATGAAAAATTACATTTACGAATCGCACGTTTGACGGATCGTATTTTATTCCATTTAACGGAACACAGTGCGAGATATCACTCGATACAGGCATCACGTAATACCCATGGTCGAGGCAATATTTGTGGCGGAATAGATAATCTTTCAAAGTGAACCTCCAACAGCAAATTCATCATGAAACCTGAAAAGTGCAAA
Source organism: Myxine glutinosa (assembly GCF_964187855.1). Taxonomy (NCBI): domain Eukaryota; kingdom Metazoa; phylum Chordata; class Myxini; order Myxiniformes; family Myxinidae; genus Myxine; species Myxine glutinosa. Next base: position 24,359,482 of record NC_136262.1, on the reverse strand, counting down.
CATTTGGATAGCCAGCTTAATCATTCCTGGAGATGGAGAGTGGCATTTTTTCACATCCACGTCGTGCCAGCACGCGAAACAGTTAAAAGTCGAACTCACATTGACTCCAAACACCGACTGACATCTTACTAGATTTGTCAGTCTGGCCAGGTTGAAAAAGTTTAAGCTTGAAATGAAATTGGCTGCCAAGCCCTATAGTAATGTCAGAAAAAAGTGGTGACAACCTGTCCAAACTCATCATCCATAAAGTTCTCACCCAAAAAGCCACATTGTGTTTACCAATATAAAAAAACCCCAAGGAAAGATCCCATTCATTTAATCATTTGATCTTTCATTCAAATTAGTTCCATTTCAGAAATACCAAACTAGTCCAACGACTAAAAAAGTTCAGTTTGCATAAGACAATAACAAAATAACAACAAGTCAGGAGACGCCGATGGTTCACGAGCGAGCGGTATTCAATGACAAAGGACGGACTATAACCGAAACAGGCCCGGACTGGGGGGCTGGGGGCCCACGTGGCAGGTGTCGGCCCCCGACATGCGGTGTACATGCCTATTTACAAAGGGCCGCAATGCGCTGTGTGCGCAGGCCTTTAAGACACAATATCGAAAATTTGGTTCGATTCCGACAACTGAGAATTTGACCTTTGTGACCTTGAAATGTCAAAACGAAGGTTACTGACCTTGAAATGAGATAGAAAATAATGTATAATCAGTTATGAGGTTAGTTATCTACACAATACCGAAAATTCTGTTCGATTCCGCCAACTTTGTAAATTTGACCTTTGTGACCTTGAAATGTCAAAACGAAGGTTACTGACCTTGAAATGAGATAGAAAATAATGTATAATCAGTTATGAGGTTGTTAGCTACACAATACCGAAAATTCGGTTCGATTCCGACAACTTTGTAAATTTGACCTTTGTGACCTTCAAAGGTCAAAGATTGTGAAATTTGTTGGAAAACCTATATTTCATTATGTATGTGATAATATAAGATCATGTACGACATTTCACCCTATCAGGAAGCGAACAATGTCATAAAACCATCAAAAATCGACTTTTCTAAGTTTCGTGACCTTGTGACCTTGACCTTGGGGCGAAAATGAAAAATCGAGCTCCGTGGGGCCAGACACATGACATTGGCCTAACCAAATACCGAAACCCCTGTCAGATTCCACTAACCCCCTCGGAGAAGATGTAGCTTGAACTCGATTACCCCCTAAAAAGACATCTTTTTCGGGCGTGGCTCCGCACACAATGGTCGCAATATGCCCACTCTACGCAGGACACAACTAGATCATGATATCAACCTCCCACCCAAGTTTCATCAAGATCGGATGATATCATCGGGTAGTTATGCTGCGGACAGACAGACACACACACACACAGACACACACAGACAGACACACACAGACACACACACACACACACACACACACACACACACAGACGCACACACATGACGAATATAGCGGTCACTTGATAACTCGTGAACCAATTAGAAGGGCACTCGGTCGAGCTCATACCTCCGCCAGGCTGAACGGTTAACGTTTTGTATCCCACTGATAGGCCGGATCTGGATTCGGACCTGAACCAAAATCTAATCGGCTTATTCCCGTCACCAAACCAACTCGTCCACTAAGTTTAGTCATAACTCGTCCATAACTTTTTAAATATCATGTTATATAGGCCTATCGCTTTTCACACGATCTCTCAATGGTGAAGAATCACTCAAAAATTGAATAGTTATTGTATCTGAATCCATATTCAGATCTTCACCAAAATCTAATCGATTAGTCATTGTCACACAACCAACATCTCCACCAAGTTTCGTCCAAATCCGTCCACAACTTTTTGAGATATCTTGTTCACAAACAAACAGACAGACAGACAGACAGTGGTGAAAACATAACCTCCATCCACCTTAGGTGGTGGAGGTATTAAAAAAAAATGACAGTGAGGTTGCGGGAGGATGGGCATGGAGCAGGCGATGAGGCGATGGGCAGGATGACGGCCAGGATGATTCGGAGACAGCAGGACGACAAAGAGGTGATTAGGAGATGAGAAGGATGACCAACAGGCAATGGGGGAAGATTAGAGCAGCACCAGGACCAAGGTAGGCAGGCAGGATGACCTCCTTAAAGCTCTCCACCTTCTTAACACCACCAATTCTCCTCAGAACTCTCACTGTTCTACTCACAAACCATGAGCTCCCAGGCACACTGCACCCGCTCGATCCAGGCTCCTCCCCCTTCTCCTCAGATAATTTCCTCAGAAAAACACTCTGGTTTAAGTTTAAGTCTCAGTTTCGGCAAAAGGTGAGAAAAATGGTGATATGCATTCTTATAGCCGTGTTGAATGTGTCGGGTCGGAAACGATGTGCGCACGGGGAGGGGAGAGAGGGCAGGAGAGGAGGGAGGATAGGGTTCCCAACTCAGGAATTAGTTATTTATATTATTACTTAGTAAAAGTACAGCAACAGAATAATGAAGTTAGGGATCGAACCCTAGCCTAATTATATTCTTTCATATGGTGTTGGGCTAGCGGCTAGGGTGCCGGCTTGGGATCCTAGGATCCTGGGTTCGTAATCCCGGTCGATCGCTGAATTAACGCCAGGGGGGTTCGACTCAGCCTGTCATACCTTCCGAGGTCGGCTAATTGAGTACCAGCTCACTGGTAATTCCCTGTTTGTCGTTAAAGGCGGCAGGAAGGGCATCCGGCCGTAAAACATTGCTTCAAAAAGGGGACCCAAAAAACAACAACAACCACGGTTCCCGAAAAAGGCCAACCCCCGCTTTGCGGGGAAAAATGGCCTCTAAAGGTGGTTATTATTTTATTTTAAATATTCCAGGAGTGTATTTAAAGTTTATTTTAGGCGAGTTTACTCTTTTACAACTATATGGAATTAAATAAATACTTCAAAAAAAATTGTACGTAATAAATAGTATATGTGGACTAACTCTGGAATATAATATTTATTAATAATGTTTGGTTTTAATCAGTTTATAACTTGTAAAGCCCCTGTGTGTGATCCTCTTCCCTGTGTGTGATCCTCTGCACGGTGCAGCAAGTGTGCGGGTAAGGGGGAAAGAAGAAGATTTCAGGTCTTGAAGTCACATTTTGCATCAAGTGGAATCGCACATTACAAATTGTATTTCCGATGTGCATTGGACATCTATTCACACGTTCGGTGAAGTAAATAAATTGTGAAGATTACATCATTTCTGGATGTGACGAGTTGCCAGCAACCATTTTGTAAAACTCTTCGTGCAGTATCCAACTCAAGATGTCCAAATGTCACACACGTCTACGCCTGCGGGATTCCCATGGGTGCCTCACTAGAATACATATAATCCGTCTTCTGGTGAGAAACTGTCTCCTGCTCCTGTTTGGGGTCAAAACCAAAATGCTAACCCCATCCCACAGGGGTGTGTGTACCTTGCCTTGAGACCATATTTTGTCAATGACAGACCTGTTGGGATCGCGGTGTTCGGCGATACGTCGCCTCAGGTCCTCGCTGTCTCTCCCACATATTCGGCATTTTGGGTTTGACCCCGAACAGGACCCGAAGACGGATTCTGGAGGCTTGGCACGCAGAAGAAATGGTCACATCGATCATGCCGGAGGTGGTGGACTCGCCGTTAGCGTTTGGATCAATGTCGCATAAACTGCCCGGGGTCTCCCTGACATTGAATTCACACTAGACGTTGAAGACTAGACATTCACAGCTCTTTTATGTGTGAACAATAAATGCAAACAAGAAACTCCCATCAGTCATTTGATACAACACTTATGCTTACCTAAAATGGGGGAACTCAACATAAAAATTTGCTCCACAATGGTAAAACATATATACATAGAAACACCAAGAAAAAGAAGGTGACCTTCTATATTCCTGCCTCATATTCATCTTTTGATCTCAAATCCAAATTTCTTGAGTGTATAGCAATAATAAATTTGACTTCACTGTTCCAATACTTATGTGGGGCACTGTAGGGAGCACTCTCTGGTGGATACATTAGATACACTGGGCTTGGGCTACAGTAGAAGACCACACAGATGCTCCAAATCAAAGCAATGGGAGAATAGACATTTTGTAAATAAAAAACTAAATAATCGGCCTTGACTCCATGTTCTATCAACTTGCTGAAGATGTAAAATGGTCGCGAAGCATTGCTGACAACGCATTACGCTTGTTCATCCCACTTGAAGTTATTTTGAATGATAACACCAAGGAGTGTGAAAGAAGAAACGAATTCAATTGGGACATCATCGGTCTCCAGTTGAATGGGAGGCGGTGAGTTGCGAAGGAATGAAATCTACATGGATTTGCACTTCACTGGCTTCAGCTTCACATCATTATCGCAACACCGATCAACTAGATGGTCGCCATCCCCAAGGCCACCTCCTTCCAAATTTCCAGGTTTACCTTCCTAATAGTTTGCTTCTGTATCCATCTTGTCCACTCCCATGTGTCCTCACCCACCCCTCATTTCTCCGCACACCCATTATTGTCCAGATCTCCCTCTATTTTGTCCTTCGACCTTGCCGATGGTGTTTCCCCCCTCTCTAAACTGTTTTTTTGTTCTGTTGTGTCCTGATCCGTTCGGTTTTCTCGCTCTTCCAGGAGCCTTGACATTGTATAGAAAAAAGAAAGAAAAATAAACTGTTAATTTGAAATTGGATACAATATCAACAAGAAAGAATCTGAAAATGCAAAGTCCGTCCGTTTGTATTCGGACGTCTTCTTCCGTATGCTCAAATATCAAAAACAGTAAAAAAAAAAAAAAAAGCAAAATGAAAATTGATGATTTTATGCAACCTTGACCTTTGACTTTTATATCGAAAAATAATCAGCTTCTAGCTTTTGATTGGTGGACCAATTCTGTGACCCAATATGCAAATTCTTCAAATTCCAGGTCAATTGGATGAAAATTGATGATTTTATGCAACCTTGACCTTTGACCTTTTGATCTAACAAAAAACAATCGACTCCTACCTTTTGATTAGTGAACCAGTTCAGTGATCTGATTTGCAACTTCTTTAAATTTCAGGTCAATCGGGTGAAAATTGGTGATTTTACACAACCTTGACCTTTGACCTTTTGATCTAAAAAAACCAATCATCTAGCTTTTGATTGCTGAACCAATTCTGTGACCCAATATGCAAATTCATCAAATTTCAGGTCAATCGGGTGAAAATTGGTGATTTTACACAACCTTGACCTTTGACCTTTTGATCTTAAAAAAAACAGTCATCTAGCTTTTGATTGCTGAACCAATTCTGTGACCCAATATGCAAATTCATCAAATTTCAGGTCAATCGGGTGAAAATTGGTGATTTTACACAACCTTGACCTTTGACCTTTTGATCTAAAAATAAACAGTCATCTAGCTTTTGATTGCTGAACCAATTCAGTGACTCAATATGCAAATTCTTAAAATTTCAGGTCAATCAGATGAAAATTGATGATATCATGTGACACTGACCTTTGACCTTTTCACCAAGTTATTAATTTTCCTTCTCCATATTCTCATAATAAAGCTTTGTTGAAAATTTAATGACAAAACTCAAATGGTAAGTTTAAATTTCAGGTCAACTGGATGAAAATTGATGATTTTATGTGGTGCTGATCTTTAACCTTTTGACCTTTTGACGAAATTATTAATTTGTCTTCTCCATATTTTCATCATAAAGCTTTGGTGAACATTTCAGGCAAAACTCAAATGGTAAAAAAGTTATGGCCTGGACACACACACACACACAGACAGACAGACAGACACACACACACACACACACACACACACACACACACACACACACACACACACACACACACACACACACACACACACACACACACACACACACACGCAAAAAGTTATTCCAAAACCACATCTGCTGCGCAGGGAATGGGCTTGAAAGGCGAACTTCATCAACATATTTCCAACGGTTTCCAGAGGTGGGAGCTGCATCATTATTGCCAAGAAGATAATGGCACCTATAAAATAAACCTATAATACCACAAATATAAAACCAGTTGGTAATAAACCTATAAAATAGACCGATAATATATATATAAAGATAAGAGAAGAAGAATAGCACATGCAATATTAGAGAGATTGACGTTGATCCCGGGTATCGAGCGGTTTGCCTCCACTGTGATGGAAAACTGCAGGTTGTAGACAAAACTGCACGATCAACTCCAAGTTGGATCAGATTTTCGACGGATATCGTGTGATTTTCATGATCAAAAGCTTCTTTGAAGTGAATGGCGAAGTTGATGCAATGCCAACTTTGTCGGCACCGCTATTCATGTTAAGCGGATTCACAAGTTGGGCCAAAATCGGATTGCCCTTCATGTTGGTCTTGTGCAGCTCAAGGCTGCGGGGTAGCATCATTGCATGAGAGCGTGATACTCTTCCCAAAGGACACCGTGGGGTCTTTAACGTCCACCGACTAATTCCAGAAGATGGGAAGTCCAGTTTAACGTGTCCAACCAGGGACGGCACACACATTGATGACTCACCCTGCATGTGAAACACCAGGGTAACAGTTTATAGCTGGGTCTGGATTCAAACCAATTCTAGACAAATTAGGGACAATTTCGCACACCACTAGACCATCCTGACAACCCTTCACGTTGGTGATCAACGCGATGGTGTATCTCACCCAGTTAGCAAGAAATCCCTCAAATACTCGCACGATAGAGATGCGGGCGGAGCAGATCATAGCTTGTGACAGGAGTACTCTTCTCCGGGACTGGGAACACTAATACTGTTTTCCATCTTTGGGGAAAACATGCAGATCTGAGCCAAAAAAGAAACATTTCAGTGATGGTTCAGATATCTCAAATGCAAATTCCTTTCGGAATCTTCTGGGACAGTCAGCTGGATGACTATAGCTTTGGATGTGTTCAGTTGGTACAGGTGAGTAAACACTGAGTGTCATTTGCACCTGATTCTTTGAATCAATACTCAAAAGCTTGTCTTATCTTGGTTCAGGATCCACATGAGAAATTCCTGAGTTCATGCTGAGCATCCTTTGGAGGTTGGAATTTGCATTCATGCTCAAGTTCGAATGGTATACTGTTGCTTGCATCTCTGCGAGATATTTTAATAAGAATTATAATGTTGAAAGTGCAGATTTGAGCAGCACTTGCACTTAAATCCTGTCACTGTGGCGACAAATTGCTCACATTATTTCTTTGCAAAATGTCCCATCCAGGTCTAACATTCTCCACGGTAATTGGGATGTCAGACGCTTTCAAAGTCACTTCGGTGGTCAATGACAGAGTAGTTATTTGGCTACGGTTCTTCTTGCTTTGACAAATGCGCAGCGATTTTTGTCATTATGTCTCTACAGCAGGGTTTGACACAAACCAAAAAATCCTCATTTTCGGGAGATCTTTACAACAGGTGGACTAGGTGGCCTCAAAGGTGACCTCAAAGGAATTGTGTAGTATAGAGTTGATTAATAAATCTGTGCTCTCACATTTAGGACTTCTTATTAGCTCGTCCAGCGAAGGTGGACGCAGATTATGTTTTCACCCCTGTTTGTCTGTTGGTCTGTCTGTCTCTCTGTCAGCAGGATATCTCAATAAGTTATGGACGGATTCAGATGAAACTTGGTGGCCAAGTTTGGTGTTTGGCAAGGATGATATTTTTAGATTTTGGGAAGGATCTGGATCCAGATACTAGAATTTTAAAGCGATTCTTCACAATTTAGAGATTGGGCCAAAAACAATATGTCGCATTATTTGGCAAAATGTGGATGTATTTTGACAAAACTAGGTGAATGATTTGGGCAGGTAACAAGAACAAGCCAATGAAATTTTGATTAAGGTCCGAATCCAGATCCGGCCTATCAGTGGATATACAAAACAAGTGGAGGTATGCGCTCTACTGAGCTCTGTGCCAGTTTTGTATGAAGCACATGGCTGTGGGAAGCATAATTTGCAAAGGGTGCAATGCTGTTATTGATGCAGTGCCCCCTGTAGGTTAGAGTAGGAATTTGTAATTTGTTCAGAGTGCTGGCTTGTCTACTTTTCGAGGAGGACTCCGTGAGATATATAATGTCCACTAATGTTAGCAAACGAGACACCCAGCTTAAGGTCCATCCAAGGGACGATGCACACATTGATGAATTGTCCTGCCTGCGAAATACCATGATGACAGTTTAAAGCTTCGTCGAGATTCGAACCCTCGCTAGACAGTGTCTATATAAAATTTCTATAGTAAATGTGATGGGTTTTAAATGCTTGTTGTATCACAAGTTATCACTTCTTCTGGCTTATCCTAATGAACTTCTCCATCAAAGGGCTCTCTGGCTGAAGTAATAAACAACTGCAGGCAATTTCAAATAAAAGTAATACAGTATACTCGAGAAAATTTTCAAAACTCCTCCATTTTTCTCTTTCATATCCACCAATGTAGCCTTGAATTCCTGTCTTCCAGTTGGATTTTTCACTAAACCACATCTCACAGCAACCAGGTTGTACCCCTCGCCATCTCTCTGACTTCCTGCTCTTCCATATTCCCATTCAGGCTCCTAGCATTCATGTAAAATGGCTTCAACCTTTCCCTTCCATTAACCATTCCCTGCTGCCCCAAACCTCCAACCATATCCCCAGCCTCAAATATGAAAAAGTCCTCATTTATTTCTCAAGAATAACCACAAAGCTCACTGCCTCTTCTACTGAAAACCTTGACACCTGTCGGCATATCCAGGTTCCATCAACCGCAACATCGCCGACATACAACACCCAATACGCTATTTATAATTTTTCATGCATTAGTTGTATCAAGGCAGTCAGTCAACTCATCAATGCAACAGCTCTAATCAAACTTTTCTCAGGCAAACTTGAATGTGGCCAAAACTCGTTTTTACACTTAGAACAAGTAATAACTGTCACATGGCGTCTCCCACCATAGGAAAACTATTATATGACCGAATCTCATTTTTCCACTTTGAATAAGTGATAACTGGCACATGGTGTCTCACAGGATGGGCAAACTGGTATGTAGCCGAAACTCCTTTTTTGAATTTAGAAGGAAGGATAACTGGCACATGGCGTATCCCAGAACCGGCAAAGTCGTATGTGGCCAAAACTCGTTTTTACACTTACGAGTATAAGGAGAAAAAAAGGGTTAAGAGAAGTGTGAGCGCATTGATGAATAGCACAGGATACATGGTGGATGATGAGTTTGAGATTCCAGACTTGTTAAATAGGTTTTGTGCTTCCACATTTAACAAGGAACAGTCAGGGGAACTTCCAATAGCCGAGAGCATTTATCTCGAGGGTGAGCAAGGGTTTTAGAAAAGATCCAAGTAGGAGTGGTGGAGGTGAAGAAAGAGTGTGAAAATTAATGGATATAGGTCCAGGGGTGGGTAATATGCAAACAGAGAGTATTGAGGGAGGAAGCGAGGTGTTAGCGGATATTTTTAACAGCTCCTTGGAGTCATGAAAAGTACCAGAGGATTGTAGAGTTGCAAATGTAGCAAGTTTCAAATGTTATTTAAGAAATGACCCAAAGAAGATTGGGGAACTTCAGACAAACGTGTCATATGGAGGGAAGATTAACCAGCAGAGGGCTGGACAGATTTTAAATTATTTCACTGCATTGTCAGGGGATGATTTGCACATGCTTCCTTTATAAAAGTAAACAGCCTTTAAAATTAATTTGGTAGAAATCATTATATATACAGTCACGTGAAAAAGTAAGTACACCCCATGTAAAGTTTTGACTTTTTCAACATATTTCAACATACAGCTATTTGATCTTCATTTCAACAATATTGATAGATAAAGGTGATATAACATAACAAATATCATGAAACATTTACATTTGGTAGTCCATTGTATAATTTAAATAAACATAAATGCAAATTTTGCATGTGGAAAAAGTAAGTACACCCTTGGCTCTAATAGGTGGTATTGCCCCCTTTGGCAGAAACAACCTCAAGTAGGCGTTTCTTATAACTGTCTACCAGTCTCTGACATCGACCGGAAGAAATTTTTGCCCACTCCTCCATGCAGAATTATTTCAGCTGTGCGATGTTTGAGGGGTTTCTTGCATGCACAGCTCGTTTCAAATCCCCCGCACAACATCTCGATGGGATTTAGATCCGGGCTTTGACTTGGCCATTCCAGAACCCTCCATTTCTTCCTTTTCAGCCATTCCTTGGTGGATTTACTGGTACGTTTAGGGTCATTGTCATGTTGCAAGGTCCACCTTTGGTTGAGCTTCAACTTTCTGACAGATGGCCTCACATTATCCTCAAGCACCCTCTGGTACAATGAAGAATTCATCGTGGATTCTATGATGATGAGCTGCCCAGGCCCTGATTCAGCAAAGCTGCCCCAAACCATAATATTTCCACCACCATGCTTTACAGTTGGTATCAGGTTCTTGTGTTCAAATGCTGTCTTTGGTTTTCGCCAAAACATCTCTTCTGGTACTGTGGCCAAATAGCTCTACCTTTGACTCATCTGTCCAGAGCACATTGTTCCAGAAGTGCTGGTCTTTGCTGAGGTGTTCATTGGCAAACTTTAGTCTTGCCCTGATGTTCTTTCTGGACAGCAAAGGTTTCCTCCTGGCACACCTCCCATGTAGATCAAACTTGTGCAACCTCTTTCTAATGGTAGACTCGTGCACTTTGACATCAACAGTGGCAAGAGCTACCTGTAGGTCCTGTGATGACATTCTGGGGTTCTTAGAGACTTCTTTCAGCATCTTGCGGTCTGATCTCGTGCTGAACTTGCTGGGGCTGCCTCTCCTGAACAAGTTGGCAGTTGTTTGGAATCTTCTCCACTTGTAGATGATCTTCCGGACAGTCGAATCATTGATTTCAAATTGTTTGGAGATCTTTTTAAATCCCTTCCCAGACTCGTAGGCATCTATAACCTTCTTTCTGAAGGCATCAGAGAGCTCTTTTGATCTAGGCATGGTGACGCCGCACACTTCAACAACAAAGAGCAAACCAAACTAAATGTCTGAGCTTTAAATAAGACAGGTTCCTCCAAGATCCTCTCTAATGATGTTCTAATCATTTGCACCTGAGCTGGTGCAGCTGATTCTAATTTTAGGTATTTGATGTAGTGATAAATGTCGGGGTGTACTTACTTTTTCCACATGTGAAATTTACATTTTTGTTAATTTACATTATACAATGGACTACAAAATGTAAATGTTCCATGATATTTGTTATATTATATCACCTTTATCTATCAATATTGTTGAAATGAAGATCAAATAGCTGTATGTTGAAATATGTTGAAAAAGTCAAAACTTTACATGGCGTGCACTTACTTTTTCACGTGACTGTATGTATATACATTTATATATATACAGACTTGGCAATTAATATGGAATATATTTTTTTTCTTGACTTGGGTTTACTTTCTTAACTCAGTATATCAATCTGGTGAGTTTCTTTTACACTTTGGTGATTTATTTGTTAAAAGAACCATGTCACTGATTGTCTGTCGCAGCAAGAAGTCAACAACAGGATTATATCACAGGTGGCGTGGCAAAATGTACGGACAGGTGCATTTGATGATTGGCTCCACAGTCGGGTATACAAGGGTTGTTGCGTTCTGTATTAGTGGAAAACAACTGCTGCACATCTCCAAAAGTTATTGCCGCTTCCTCTGGAGATGGTCCGTCAACTCGACAATGCTGTTTGTCATGGAGTGGTGGCTTTACGAAATTACGGCATGAAACAGCGTGCTATTGCTCAGCAATATGGCATCACTCAAGGTCGGGTGTCAAAGATCCTGAAACGAAATGCTCAGACGGGTGTCCCTACTCCAATACAGAGGCCAGGACGTCCCCGCAGAACGACAAGGAGGGATGATCGCCAGCTGCACCGGTAGTCCGCAATGGCCGTACCAAGTCAGCTAATCGGCTTAGGGCTGAGTGGCAGCAACTGACAAATGTGCCTGTATCCAGAAGGCTAGTCAACCAACGACTGGTTCAAGCAGGCTATCGTGCCAGGCGTCCCCTGAGAAAGCCACGCCTGACCAGACAACACCGCCAGCGCCGATTGCAGTGGGCCAGAGAGCACCGCCAATGGCAGCCAGGACACTGGAATCACGTGATCTTCAGTGACGAGTCTAGATTTCTGGTCTATCGTCAAGATGGCCGCGTCCGAGTGCGCAGACAAGTGCATGAAGCCTACAACAAAGATTGTATAGTGCCAAGAGTCCAAACTGGAGGTGGTGGGGTGACCGTTTGGGCTGCTTTTCATGCAGGGGGCAAAACTGACCTGGTTGTTCTGAATGGAAACCTGAACCAGTTCAAGTACAGGGCCATTCTGGAAGAAACATTGCTTCCATTTGCTCGTGCAGCCTTTCAAGGAAACTTTGTCTTCCAAGATGGCAATGCACGGCCTCATCGTGCTCGCATGATCCAACACTTTCTTGCTGACCGTGGTGTAGAGCATATGGAGTGGCCTGCCATGTCCCTGGATATGAATCCGATAGAGAACTTGTGGGCAGAATTAACGCGTCAAATCGACCACTTGGACCAGCAGCCGACCTCTGTGCGTGAATTGCAGCAGGCCATTGTCACTGCATGGCAAGCGATTCCTGTCCAAACCTTGGCAAATCTCGTGAACAGCATGCCTCAACGTGTACGTGCTCTCCTGAATGCTCGTGGGGGTATAATTTTACTATCCGTAATCGCAGTCGTAATTTAACTTTTGTTTTTGTTAAAAAAAAATTTGGCTAATGTGCAAAATAAAGAGATACTTCTGGAAAACGTACAGAAGTTTAACACAGTACTGTCCATGAATTGAGTTCGATATCAGTTTACATCACTTTCAAGGATCAATTTATTTGTTTCGAAATGTCAAATGTGTTTTTTGTTTCTTTTAAAGGTCACATTAACAAAATCTAGAATAATTTCAACATAATTCCAATGAACTTTTGGTTCTAAGACATCTTGAAAAGTAAGTTCACCCCCACAAAAAAAATATTCCATATTAAATGCCAAGTCTGTATGTATATATATATATATATATATATATATATATATATATATATATATATATATATATATATATATATATACATACATTCATTTATATATATATATATTGTTGCGGATATGAGGACTGTATTTTTTTGATTGTGTGCTTTATTATTATTATTATTGTTTATTCTGCGCCCCCTGCCTCCGGAGCTGTGTAAAGGTGAAAGGGCATCCCATAATTAGTCCACAAGCATACACGTCAGCCAATAATAGAATACCCCTGTTCGATAGTTATATCTTATTCTGTGTTTTAGGGTAAGGCTGTGTCTCCCATTAATTGAAGTACTCCATTGCACCAGTGAAAGAGAATAGATCCCCTTTCATTCCCATCCCCAAAATCTCCTTTTCCTTTCACATCCCCTTTCGTCATTGCCAAGCCTCGATTGCCAATTACATCCCCTCCAAAACCACCATTGAACATGTGCTCGGGTCGGGGAAGAGGGGCGTGCCCACCCGTCGTCATCAAGGGCGGAGCCAGAGGGTCGCGTGACCAACCAGGGCCGAGGTGAGCACACCGATGGGCGTGTCCTGAAGGCCGGCGGCTTGATCGCCGGAGGCGCTATAAAGGCGCGCGCGCAAGAAGCGTCGGTGGTGGTCGGTGGTGAGGAGTGAGTGGACCAAGAGAGAGAAAGAGTGGTTGGACCAAGAAAGAGAAAGAGTGGTTGGACCAAGAGAGAAAGAGTGGTTGGACAGGGAGACGTGCAAGAGTGTTGTTGAGTTGAGGGTTTGGACCAGACAAGTCAGACGAGTCCTGGCAAAGCAAGCGGCGGCCACAGCAGCAACAACACCCAACAGCCGCTTGGGGCCTGGACGGCGGTTTTGAGCAGGGCCGCGAAGGAACGGCGGCTGCTAAACGCGCCGATCGTGCTGCAGGACCCCCTTGGACCTTCCTCTCCCTCCAGCCATCCACCTCCTGCCTTTCCACCCTTCTTGTGTACGTGAGTTTGTTCTGTGTGTCTTGTCCCTGGGTATTAATTAAGTCTGTAGGTAAGCTAGTATTTGCACTGTGTCACCTGCGTCTTATGTGTTGTAAATAAACGTGACTGCTTTCTTTTTGCTTATGTGTGTAAATAGTAAATAAATTTGGTAGTATTTTCAACCCTTTTCTCGTCTTCTTATTCCTTTTCTTCACATCCGTCGTCTTTGTCTTTTCCCTGATTGGGCAGCTGCGGTGCGATACGGCCAAAGTTCTGGGTGAATCGGGTGAGTCGGGGAACAACTGTTCGGTCGCGGAGCCTTCGCTCGGCAAACAACATCCTAAACCGCGATCAGTAACAATATATATATAAATACATACATTCATTCATATATATATATATATATATGTTTGTTTATTTATATATATATGTATAGATATATATATATATATATATATATATATATATATATATATGTATATATATATATGTGTGTGTGTGTGTTTGTGTTTGAATGTATGTAATTTATTACTATACATACAGTATTGTAATTACCTCCGTCACCGAAGGTGGATGGAGGTTATGTTTTCACCCCTCTGTTTGTCTGTTTGTCTGTGAGTAGGATTTCTCAAAAAATTACGCACCACGGATTCAGACGAAATGTTTTGGAGAGGTTGGGTGTGTGAGCAACCTTTTCAAGCAGCATTGTCGATAATTGCTTGATTATCAAAGTCAAAACACCAGTAATACGCACTGTGGTTACAAACTGTGCTTATATATTTACTTGAACCTTTTACCTCACATATTTCAATTTGTTCAAGATTGAAATAATAACGATTGTTTGGAGAATCGTTGATTTTGGCAAAGTATATAATATAAGTGCTTTGAAATAAGATGTTATGGTTGAGGAAAACTTGTCAGTGATGGGTTGTCTCACAAAGCCAGGAGAGACATTTTAGATGACTGGGACAAACTAAGACCCATCATGGCATCTTCTGTGGGGCATTGAGCAGGCATCACCATGATATCCTCTGCAACACATTGATTTGGCCCCATGTGACCCATTGACCATCCTCTGTGACCCATCCTCTGTGACCCATTGACCAAATCCCAATGTGCTCCTCCTTGCAACAGCGACTGGACTCCTCTTTGGCACCCACTGCGAGACATTGACAGGCCATTTAATTAGTGTATGTAACAAAGTGAATTCCTCTAAAGAAACGTGCCTTTTGATCAAATGGGTCCATAAAGTTACATAATGGGAAATTTAAATGGAAATACAATTCTGGAAATCAAAATGGGCTCCAAGGCATCAAAGATGCACCTGAGCAGTGATATGTGATCTGCGACCGTGCAGAAACCATGCATCACACCACAGAGACTAAGAAGCACACCAATAATCTTGGAGTAATATCAGGTGTCGTGTGGACAACTCTGGTTAGCTTGTGGAATAATATCAGGTGTAATCGCTTATGGGAATGCAAGAACCACCTTTGGAGGCCATTTTTCCCCGCAGAGCAGGGGTTGGCCTTTTCCGGGCACCGTGGTCCCCTTTTTGAAGCAATGTTTTACGGCCGGATGCCCTTCCTGACGCCAACCCTTGGTCACGCTCTTACTATGCGCAGGGACACAGTGTACCTATTCTAAATCGGGGTACACACCGTGATCATTCATCCCAGCAAGCTGGTACTCAATTTGCCGAACTCGGAAGGATGACAGGCTGAGTCAACCCCCCTGGCATTAATTCAGCGATCAACCGGGATTCGAATCGATCTTAGGATCCCAAGCCAGCACCCTAACCGCCAAGCCAACCCAGTATGGGAATGCAAGAATGGCAGTTTTTACATCCAATTAGTGACACAGGTCATACTGTGGAATTTGGGTCATAATGCCATCACATAACTTGCAGTGATCTCTCGAGTTCTATTTCCACAGTGGTAATTAGCATATTATGACATATTTTGCGGCCTGTTTTCTTTGTCCACATCATGAAAAGGAGGCTTTTCACTTCATTTCTTGTGATTTTTCAATGGATGTACAGTAATGGGATGAATTCCCTATTTCACCAATTTTTTTAACATATAGACAATCTGTAGGAACAATTTTATTCCTTTATTCAATCGATATCAATTGACATTTGCAACATACTGCAACATACTGCATCCAGGTACGGTGGAAGCGGTCCAAGTGAATTTCCTGAGGGAATGATGCACTCTAGCCCCCAATGACCCAAAATGCCTACTCGCTGTGATTTAATCACAAGGATTAACCGAGCAAAAACGCCTGCATTTGTGACCATTAATTTGCTTTTATGTGATTCAATCCCACCCTGAACGTGCTCAGAAGAATGAATGAACCAGCCTGTTTACAAAAAATTGGACCAACTGATTTCATTGGTCCACACATATTTGCAAATGCAGTTTCTGTTATTCATGCAAACAGATACAGATAGTTTTATTGCCATATGTAGCATCCACAGATATCACAGAACGACATTGGAATCCTTTGAATACGAGTGCTCTCAAATAAAAGTATAATTTGACAAAAAAAGAAAAGCAGACATGTAAAGATCAAGATTATTTTGTTAAAAGTCGGACCACACTAGGATAAAGGATGTTCTTGAAAAGGTTGGTAGATGTTTTAATACTGCGCTACCGACGGCCAGAACGTAGTGGTTTCAACATGTTAAACGCAGGATGACTCGAATTTTTAACAATATTTGAGGCTTTCGCAAAACATCTGGATTTGTACGTAACTTTTAGTGCAGGTAGGTCAACACCAATGATCCTCTGCACAGCACGAACAACTCTTTCCAACAACCTGAGGTCGTGTCCAGTGATGTTGCCAAACCAAACAATAATCGATCCCGTTAAAATACTTTCAATAACACTGTGGTAAAAGTTCACTGAAACATCGTGACGCATACCTAAGTTTTTCAGCCGTCTGAAGAAGTACAGGTGCTGCTGGGCTTTTTTAGCGATACTTCCAGCAACGTATTCAGAGTCCTAGACATAACAGATGAAAAGTGGTGTTGTAAAAACTGAGCCAGAAAACCTCTCAAGGAAGTAGGGAGGCTTTAATAAAATCGACCTGGTGCATCTAAAACATAACACCACAAGCATAACATTAGTTTACATGGTACAAGGAATACATTGCAATACATTTAAATGAAGCAACGACTACTAAGCAGCAAATCCTTACCTAGCTCTCATAGAATCATGGAATTGAGTAACCGTCTACCACTCTCACAGCAGGTTACATATGCAATACGCCCATCTCCACAGGGACCGCCCCCACCAGACAATAATGTGTATCAGGCCAACAATTGGCTTTATTTCGACTTTTCATATCATTCTCCCTGTCTTAAGAATACCACTAATAGGAATAGTCAAATCCGAAGCGGGTCAGTGGTTGACACAGGCGACCGCCGCAAGTGCGATACACACCATCGTCCCCATAGGCCCCGGCACGAGACATAGACCGCTCACCATCACCCTGTGATCTCCTATCAGAACCGGGCGAGTCCGCAGCCGGAGGCAAGGGAGACATGATTTCGTACGGCGAGGCAGCGTCATCCCCCATAGTCTCGGTAGGGCTCGAGTCTGGCAAGACGGGGGTAGTCGAGTCAGCTTCCGTTTCATCCATCTCACCACAACGTGCTAGGTGGCACAGCGGAACCATAGTTTGCCTGCCGTCTGCCAGCCAAACATGCGCGTACTGCGGATTTGCTTCCAGTATGTCTACCCGGTCAGCAAGCGGCTCATATTTGCTTTGACGAACCACACGTTTTTTAAGCGTGGGCCCGGGACTCAGCTAACCACGCGGGCAAGGGGTGAGAACTAGAACCTCGACGTTGGTATCGGAAGAGTCTTTCATGAGGCGTGGAATTAGTGGAGGTGCATAACAATGAGCAGATCGCGTGCAAAGCCTCCGGGAGCACCCTTTCCCACATGGTCGGGGCTAAGCCGCGGGTCCGCAAGGCCATCATGACCGCCCTCCAGATAACACCGTTATATTTTTCAATTTGTCCATTCCCTCGGGGGTTATAGGCGGTGGTATGACTGGAAGCGATGCCACATTCGAGGAGAAACTGCTTAAGCTCCCGTCACATAAAAGCAGTCCCACGGTCACTGTGTAAGAAGACAGGATATCTAAACATCAGGAACAGCTGCCTAAAGCAACAAATCACTGTCTGGGCAGACGTGTCAGCACATGAAAATGTGACTGGGAACCGAGAGTACTCATCCGCTATAGTCAGCATGTACCGATTACCGGGCAGGGGCCTCTTGAAATCGACATTAAGTCGCTCCTATGGTTTACCAGCATGTATGAGAGTATCCACCGCCGGCTGGTAGAAACTCAGTTTTAGTTCTGCACAAACCCTGCAGGTCTTGCATAAATGTCGTATCTCCTCTACGGAGAAAGGTAAGTTCTTACTCCTAACTATGTGAACCATCCTCAACACGCCAGGGTGGCAGAGCGCCACGTGGATATCACGCAGGTCGCCGATGGTCATCCCAGCACAGACAGGCCTTGATAGTGCATCAGCAGCGAGATTGAGCATACCCGGCCTGTACTTAATTACAAAGCGATAGTCAACCAGTTATTTGCGCCAACGAGCAATCTTCTCGTTCTTTATCTTTTGAGAATGCTTCCGGTCATACATGAATGAAACAGACTGTTGATCGGTTATGACGGTAAAACGATGTCCAAGAAGGAGATACCTCCATCGGCGGATCGATTCTACGACGGCATACGCTTACTTTTCGATGGAGGAGTGGCGTCTCTCACTATCAGTTAGAGTCCCTGAGAAGAATGCTACTGGCCAGTCTCCCTGGCTCAGTGTCGCTGCGATTGCGCAATCGGACGCATCTGTTTCTATCACAAAAGGAATTGTCTCGTCGATTGAAGTCACGGCCGAGTTGGCGACGTCACCCTTTAGTTGTTGAAATGCCGTCAGCTCGGCCAAGGGCAAGGGAAATGTTTTGCATTCCACAAGCGGCCTTATTTTCTCTGAGAAGCGTGGGATCCCCATGCTATAATGAGCGAGTAATCCCATTATACGTCGGAGAGTCGCACCGTCAACGGGAGGGGCAAGGTCAAGTAGGGGCTGGAGGCGACTGGGATCAGGCCTTATCTCTCCTCGAGACACCGTGTACCCCAACAGATTTATGGTTCCCACAGAATAGCTACATTTCGATTCATTGAAGGTCAGTCGGTATTTACGAGCAACATCCAAAAACCGACGCAAGTTCATGTTGTGGTCTGTTTGATTCCAGCCACAAACGGTCATGTTATCAATGTAGACTAATACATCTTTCACTTGTTCTTTTGCCAAAATCTCGTCTATCGCCCTCTGGAAACACGCTACTCGGTTAGTAACTCCGAACGGGATTCTACGGAATTGATACAGCGTCTGGCCTGATTCGAAAGCCGTGTAAGGTCTGTCGGCAGCGCGTATAGGAAAATGATGATACGCGCTTTTGAGGTAGAGCATGCTGAAGACTCTATACTTAGATACCGCTCTTACCATGTCCACCATTTTGGGTAAAGGATACGCGTCGAGCTGGGTGAACCGATTAATGGCTTGGAAGTAGTCTATTACCATGCGTTTCCTGTGGCCTAAGGTGTCGACGACCAGGACTTGTGCACACCACGGCGACCGGCTGGGTTCGATAATGCCTTCATGTAAAAGGCGTTTAGTTTCAGTGGCTGTAAAGATAGCATCCGGCTGGGAATACCTTCGAGATTTCACGGCAACCGGATGACAATTGGCAGTCAAGCTTGGGAATAGTCGAGGCGGTTCGACAGCTATCTCGATGAGGGCGCAAATCGGGCCCGGCTCTGAGCCCATGGATAGCGTGTGAGTGCCGCCGAACTGAATCTCTAAACGTTTGTGCCGATTCAGGAAATCGTGACCCAGGAGGATGTCGGAGCAGAGGTTAGGGAGCACAAGCAATTTAACATCATGATAAGTAACATCATTAGCAACCAGCTCAACCACACACACTCCGCGTGCTCGCTGCCATAAGGCTCCCGAGGCCATGTACATGCGCTGAGTCTAGGCGGCGGGAGTCCACCCAAAACGCTCCATGAGACGGCTGATGTAGCTTTGTCACTCCCCGTATCAACCAGCGCTTCCACCGTCTGTCTGTTGATTTCGACCAGCACCAAGGCACGATCGAGTCCGCTCAGAGCTCGCCGGGTTTCTGTTGACAAGCGCGCACCAGCGAACGTCGCTCGTTTGATCTTGGGTGCGTGACATACTTTAGCAAAATGTCCGCGCTTCCCACAATTATGGCACACTGATTCCCTGGCTGGGCAACTCACGCAAGGATGGGGATGATTGTCGCAAAAAAAACATTTGCCAATCTGACCAGCGGGCAAGGTCACGGTGGCTGTACGGTGCTCGTTTATTTCATCATCAGAGCTCTCGTCACGTACCACGTGGTGAGCGGCCGCTCGAGCAGGCGCTCACCCGGCGTCAACTTCCGGGTCGCCGCGATCGTGCGTATGAGTTGTGTCGTGAGCAGTAGCACCAGCAGGCATGAAGTGTCGACCATAAGTGTCGGATATGGCTTGAGCCGACTGCAGCATCCGAGCCTCGTCAAAGGCTTCTTGATAAGTTAGCATCTCTTTCTCGAGCAAACGTTGTCCAATGGTAGAAGACTGCAGACCCATTATAAAGGCGTCACGGAGCAGATCATCTGTGTACTGCAGAGCTGTACTGTCTTGTATAGCGAAATCCTGCACCAGCTGTCATAGAGCCTGGCCATACTGATGCATGGACTCGGAGCTGTCCTGCCGACGCATCGCCAGCAAATGTCTCGCATAAACAGTGCTGCGTGGTTTTATGAAGAGTGCTTTCAGGGTAGCAACTGCTTCGTCGTACGTCGGGCAACGAGTGATGTATCTGTAGATAACATTGAGAAACATTGATAGATAATACATCGAATTTCTGTGCCTCTGTAATCTCTGGAACAAGTTCCGTAAAGAGTCGTAGCGAGTTCAACCAATGATTGAGCTGATCAGCAAAGCTGGTGCGTTCGGATCTCCCGAAAATCTCTCTAGGCAGATCAGCTTCTCCATCCTTCAGAGGTCGTCTCAAGGAAGGAAGATTGCATTAAATTGTTGTAAAAACGGAGCCAGAAAACCTCTCAAGGAAGTAAGGAGGCTTTAATGCAATCGACCTGGTGCATCTAAAACATAACACCATAAGCATAACATTAGTCTACATCAGGGGCGGGCAACCTTTTCAGAGTGAGGGCCAGATGAGACTTTTGGAAGGAGATCGCGGGCCGGAGTGAAAAACGAAATCTCAGAATTACTATATTTTGTTTACATGAATAGATTGTACAAAAATTGCATTGAACACTCTACAAATCAATGAGACTGCTGGTGCTGTTTGCCATGAAGAAGTATTTCCATGTCTGGCTCGATGGTTGAGGTAGACAACAGAAGAATGTCATTGAGGTGGCGGTCCGAGAGTTGGGAGCGAAGGTGAGACTTCGTGTACTTCATTTTCGAGAAGAGCTGTTCACAGCAGTAGGTGCTGCCGAACATGGCCACAATGCGTTGGACATGGGCAATGTATTTTTGAAAATTGTTAGAAGGGAGAACGGTGTCGCGGAAGAAGGACAATGGAGAAGAGGTGCGGAACTTCGCCTTCATTTCATCGTTGCACTGCAGCTCCACCAACTCCATCTGTAAGGAGGCAGGGGCGTCTTCCACGGGGAAGTCAAAGGGAGCAGTGAAAAGCTTGAAGTCCGCAGCCAGCACCCTGACTCCTGCAAAACGGGAAGCAAATTCCTCACGTAGAGAGTTGACGACACTAACGCAAGTGCCCAGGTCCACATCGTCAGGGGCACATGCAGCAAGGCGAGGAAAATGCACAAACTGACCAGAAGCCAATTGAGCCTCCCACAAGCGCAGTTTAACCTCGAAGGCAGTGATGTGCGCGTACATGTCTGTCACGAGAATGTCTTTGCCTTGCAGCTTTATGTTGAGGGTGTTCAGGTGCGCCGTGATGTCCGTGAGCAGGGCCAGGCGAGCTAGCCACCGCGGATCAGAGAATTGATCAGCGTGGGGAAGGTTCTTCTGACGTAGAAAGGTGGCAATCTCCTGCTGTAGGTCGCACACCCGAGACAGCATGGCCCCACGACTCAGCCAGCGTACCTCACAGAAGTAGAGCAGGTCGTTGTAGTGCACGTTCACCTCGTCCATCAGTGCCTGGAACTGACGATGGTTAAGGCTGCGGGAGAGGATGGAGTTGACGACCTTCACCACGACAGACATGACACCAACGAGGTTGGCAGACTTAGCGCACAGGGACTCTTGGTGGATGATGCAGTGCATCTTGTTAATGGGCTGAGTGTATCCGGCGGCTGCACAGTGACGCACTAGCAGCGAAGCGGCGCCCTTCTTCTCACCAACCATCGCCGGGGCACCGTCGGTCGTCACACACACAAGACGGGAGAGGTCCAGGGAGTGCTGATCAACACACAGAAGCACAGCGTCGCAGATGTCTTTCCCAGTGGTGGTGTCGCGCAGCGGGACAAGCTGGAGGAATTCCTCACACACTTGAAAGTCAGCGGTGACGCCACGGATGAAAACGGACAGCTGGGCCGTGTCCTTTGTGTCGGTGCTCTCATCCAGAGCGAGGGAAAAGGCGACGAAATTTGAGCTGCGTGTTTTGAGTGAGTCGTGCACGTTTTCCGACATATCCTCGATGCGGCGACGAACGGTGCGGGACGAAAGGCTCACGTTCTCAAAGGCGGAACACTGCTCTGGACAGACGGAGTCCACTACAGCGAGGAGGCATTCCTTGATGAAGTCCCCATCCGCGAATGGCTTCATTCGGCGAGCAAGGATGCGGGAGACTTCATAACTGGCGCGCGTCACCTTTTCGGCCTCAGTATTCTGCTTGCGGAAGAGTGAAGTTTGTTTCTCCAAGTTGCCTGATAGTCTAACCATGGCGTCCTTCCTTTCGGTGGCAGACACCGACGCGAAGTTTGACGAGCGGTGCTCTGTCTCCCAGTGGCGGCGCACGTTGTACTCTTTTAGGACAGCCAAAGTCTTCAAGCATATGAGGCACTGGGCCTGTCCAAAGCGCTCGATGAAGAAGTACTTCTCCCACTCAGGGTTGAAGATCCGACGCTCGAGGTCCACTTTCCTCTTCTTAACACGCTGGGTCGCAGACATGATGAGCTGAAAAGGAAGAAAATTAGGTATATCAGCAATGAATAAATGATGTAACAGCAAGCAATCTGGGGCACAAAAAATCTCGGAAGACGAATTGTACAGATGAATGTATTTATTTTGCGCGCACGTGGCCAACGCTGAATATGACACAGTTTCACCGTAAAACTGAAATACAGGAAATGAATCAGTCTGCATACTTTTTTTTTTAAAGAGTTCGTTTTCCTTTTAAACAAAAGTTCGTCAATTTCGTTTTCCTTTTAAACAAAAGTTCGTCAATTTCTTTTTTCTTTTACAAACAGAAAGTTCGTTATATATATTTTTTCTTTACAAATAGAAAGTTCGTTATATTTTTATTTTTACAAATAAAAAGGGAGAATAAAATTATTTAAACGCAGCAAATGAAAGATAATAACATGTTCTAACAAACAAAACAAAGCAAATTGAAAGAAAGTGAAAATTGAAATAGGTTTAGAGAACTCTGCGTCGCTTACCTCTTTGTTGCAAGTTATTTGGCCCAGACACCAACGTTTGTCGCAAGCTGACTGAATCGGAAGGACGTCCGTATCACATGCCGGCTGATTTGAAAAGACCGCCTATCAGCAAGCAGGCGGTGTCTAGGCAAGACAGTTCCCCGTGCGCATGTCTTCCGGAAGAGGACGGTGCTGAAGACAAAATGTCCCTTTCTTGAATTCAGACCGGCTAAATATAAACTCTTACATTTACAAATGATATGAGTTTTACTGGGAGGTCCGCGGGCCGGATTGCAATAATAAAGCCTAGCAGGGTGGCGGGCCGGACGCTAAGCCTTCGCGGGCCGGATGTGGCCCGCGGGCCGGGGGTTGCCCGCCCCTGGTCTACATGATGCAAGGAACACATTGCAATACATTTAAATGAAGCAACGACGACTAAGCAGCAAATCCTTACCTAGCTCTCATAGAATCATGGAATCGAGTAACCGTCTACCACTCTCACAGCAGGTTACATATACAATATGCCCATCTCCACAGGGACCGCCCCCACCAGGCAATAATGTGTATCAGGCCAACAACTGGCTTTATGTCTACTTTTCATATCACGTGGATGCCCAGGAATTAAAAAAAAATCATTCTCAACATCTTGACCGTTAATACTGACAGGGGCATTTGTAACACAAGACTTCCTAAAATCCATGATAACTTCCTTATTTTACTAACATTCAGTTCAAGATTGTTGGCTGAACACCACTCTGTCAGGTCCAGAACCTCATCTCAATTCGCCAATTCATCGTCATTCATAATCAGGCCAATTAAGGTCATGTCATCCGCAAATTTTACCAGGAAGGTGTTTTCTTGACTAGCAACACAATGATAAGTAAAAACTGAACACAGCAGAGGACTTAAAACATATCCTTGAGGAGCCCCCATGTTCAAAACAAGCGGAGGATGTACGGCTGCCAATTTTCACAACCTGTGGCCTGTCACTTAAGAAGTCTATTAATCCAGTTGCAAATTAAATAACACAGTCTGATATCTCGAAGTTTCACAAATAATTTAGAGGGAATAATGGTATTAAAAGCAGAACTGTAGTCGACAAAAAGCCACCTCGTATAGGTATTGCACTTATCCAGGTGTTGTAAAATGGTGTAGAGGGCTAGTGAGACAGCGTCATGAACAGAACGGTTTGAACAATAGGCAAACTGAAACGGCTATCAAACGTTCAAAACATTTCATTACGACCGATGTTAGTGCTACTGGCCGGTAATTGTTTAGGCACATAGACCTTTTCGGTATTGGTATGATGACAGATTATTTTTGAAACATAATGGAATGAGACGCAGTTTTAGTGATAGATTTAAAACTGTCAGTGAAAACTGCAGATAACTGATGCACAGTATTTAAGGGCACGAGATGGAATTCCATAAGGGCCAGCGGCTTTACGAGCCTGCACCTGAGCAAAAGTCCTACATCGGACTGGGAGACTTCCAGAGCAGCAGCCTCAGAATCAATTTCACGGGTTTGGCGAGGTTCAATATTGACCATGTCAAAACGGGCATAGAAGTCGTTTAGAGTGTCTGGAAACTTGGCATCAGAGCTGTCAACTTCCTTGGATTGTATGATGTGACCACCTGTAGCCCCTGACCGCCTGGAGCCCCTGCCTTGTATGATGTGACCGCCTGGAGCCCCTGCCTTGTATGATGTGACCGCCTGGAGCCCCTGCCACAGCTGGCGTGGATCCATCATCAATAAGAAATATTCATCAACGTTCATCCCTGATATTTCTGAGCATAAAATACGCATCATATTCAGAAGTTTTTTAGGCTGGTGTGACCGTCATTATTTAGTTCTTAATGTCAATAAGAGAAAGGAACTGATTTTTGATTTTCGACACCTAGCAGATGATCATGATCATGACCATTTGATCACTCACGACCATCGTATCGATCATGTCCCTGAACATAAGTATTTGGGTACAGTGCTTGATAACAAATTGAAAATGGAAAGGAATTCCCAAGTGTTGGCAGAATTCCCAAGTGTTGGTGGAATTCCAAAGTGTTGGGAGAATTCCCAAGTGTTGGTGGAATTCCCAAGTGTTGGTGGAATTCAAAAGTGTTGGCAGAATTCCCAAGTGTTGGTGGAATTCCAAAGTGTTGACAGAATTCCCAAGTGTTGGCAGAATTCCCAAGTGTTGGCAGAATTTCCAAGTGTTGGTAGAATTCCCAAGTTTGGCAGAAATCCCAAGTGTTGGTGGAATTCCCAAGTGTTGGCCAAATTTCCCAAGTGTTGGTGGAATTCCTGTGTTGGCCAAATTTCCAATTGTTGGCCAAATTTCCAATTGTGGGCAGAATTCCAAAGTGTTGGTGGAATTCCCAAGTGTTGGTGGAATTCCTGCGTTGGCCAAATTTCCAATTGCCGGAATTCTAAAGTGTTGGTGGAATTCCCAAGTGTTGGTGGAATTCCCAAGTGTTGGTGGAATTCCTGTATTGGCCAAATTTCCAATTGTGGGCAGAATTCCAAAGTGTTGGCAGAATTCCAAAGTGTTGGTGGAATTCCCAAGTGTTGGTGGAATTCCAAAGTGTTGGCAGAATTCCCAAGTGTTGGTGGAATTCCCAAGTGTTGGTGGAATTCCTGTATTGGCCAAATTCCCAAGTGTTGGTGGAATTCCAAAGTGTTGGCAGAATTCCCAAGTGTTGGTGGAATTCCCAAGTGTTGGTGGAATTCCAAAGTGTTGGCAGAATTCCCAAGTGTTGGTGGAATTCCCAAGTGTTGGTGGAATTCCAAAGTGTTGGTGGAATTCCCAAGTGTTGGTGAATTCCCAAGTGTTGGCCAAATTTGCCAAGTGTTGGTGGAATTCCCGTGTTGGACAAATTTCCAATTGGCAGAATTCCAAAGTGTTGGTAGAATTCCCAAGTGTTGGTGAATTCCCAAGTGTTGGTGGAATTCCAAAGTGTTGGTGGAATTCCCAAGTGTTGGCCAAATTTCCCAAGTGTTTGCCAAATTTCCCAAGTGTTGGTGGAATTCCCAAGTGTTAGTGGAATTTTCAAGTGTTGGCCAAATTCCAAAGTGTTGGTGGAATTCCCAAGTGTTGGCCACGAAAAAAAGCATACCAAAGATTGTACTTTTTAAGGAAACCTAAAAAGTTTCATGTCGATATTAGCATGTTCATTCTTTTTTATGAGTTCTTGGTTAAAAGTATTCATTCTTTCAATTTTATTTGTGCATTTGGTAATTGGTCTAAAGAAAATGGGAAATAAACTTGAAAGACCCATGAAGATTGCCCAGCATGTGATATGAACAGATCTTCCGTCAATTTGTACCTTATATGAGAAGCGCGCGTGTTGAGGGCTATACATCTGTTGAGTTGAGCTATACATCTGTATAGCCCGTCATTTTTACACAATTACGAGAAGAGTTTTTCAACTTTAAGGAGAGAAGTATATCTTTGCCTTTGTATAAATTTGTCGTAAATATTAAGAAACATGAAATACACCTTCAAAATGTAGGCATGGGTAAAATCTCAGGTGGGTAAAAAGGACCCCCACTTCACAGTTGTTGTGTTTTAATCTTTCAGACATACTATCTTTTGTACCAAATTCAATTCACATTTTAAATGCGAGTGTGGAAAGGGTGGGATGCACCCCATCCCTTTCTTTGGATTGTATTGAATTGATCGTTATTTGTTTTTGAATGTGTTTGTCTTTGAATTGCCAGTGGAAGGAAAATTTCCATGTTTTTACGTGGACCACAATAAAGAATATGAATAGGGAGCATGGTTGGCCGACGTAGCTGAAGAGGGAAGTTCACATTCACATATAATGTAGAAATGTGAGTTTGTTTATAGTGCAAACACTTCAGACAACAACCAGCTTCGGTCCAGACAACAACCATGCTCTGAGGTAGCAAGCAGGGTCACATGCTATTAATGGATATCCAAGAACCACAAGACTTGCTACATGCAGTTTAAGCAGGAATTTATACCTTGTTCAGGGTCCTTTTTGTATACATAGTCGAGGCTGGTGGAATAGCTAGTACTAGTACACTGAAAGGATCAGGATGCAATAGGCCAAAATGAACAATAGAGATAGGGGGGAAACACCAACAGCACAGCAGAGTTGAAGACCAAGATGGAGGCAGACATGGACAAACAATGTGTGTGGTGAGGAAAGGATGGATGCATGTGGTGGACAAGATGGATACAGAAAGAAACTCTCAGGTGGGTAAACTGGAAATTTGGAAGGAGTAGGGATCGGGTATTGTGGATTGGGGTTAACATGGGTAGAAAAGATCATGGTTTTGGATTGTGGATGATCTGAGATGGTGGTGATCAGGTGTCTAGAAGACCTAGATGGAATAAGAATGAGATTGAAGAGAATGTGGAAGTTTGTTCCACAGGTGGGGAAAAAGAGGAGCAAATGAGTAGAGGTGAGCAGTGATCCTAGATTTAGGTAGTTTCACCAGAAGGAGGTTGATGGTGGACCATATGAGCCCTGCAGAAACCTAGGGGGACAAAGCACGGAAAGAGCAGTAGGTGCAAGACCAGAAAAGAGGCGATCAAAAACAGCTATTTTTCGTCAAAGACAATGTATGATCTTTGATGTCCACCAAACACCATTAATGCCTCATCCTGTCTGCAAAACACCAGAAATGCAGTTTCCATTAAATGCAGCTCGACAAAACAAGCAAATAAATGAAGGAAGGAGAGTGTGCATATCTCTAAACTCTCCTACCAGCCACCTAAAAATAATGAATGTGTTGTTACCAAAAGAACAATGTTTTGGCATCTGCTCCTTTTAATTACGGCGTTTATAACAAATGCTTAGAGCTATGAATGTCTAATTTATCATCATCATTTTGAATTTAACTTCAGAGACAAATGATCAAAAATTCACATCTGTATAGCCCGTCATTTTTACACAATTACGAGAAGAGTTTTTCAACTTTAAGGAGAGAAATATATCTTTGCCTTTGTATAAATTTGTCGTAAATATTAAGAAACATGAAATACACCTTCAAAATGTAGGCATTTTTGTTGAATGTTTCATTTCATTATGGTTGGAAGGAAAAAGCAAACAAACAAAAACAAATGTCTGTGTAATGAAGCAAAGAAACAAGTAAATACATTTTATTCATAAATCAATTTATAAATAAATAAACATAGAATAAAAATAAAAATAAATAAATAAAGATTATTGAAAAAATATATAAATAATGTCTGGAGGAAGGGCAAGCGTCGTCAAGGGACATGAGGCAAATTTATTTCCTTGTTTTTTTGTAATGAAGTAAAGAAACAAGTAAATAAATTTTATTTATAAATCAATTTATAAATAAATAAATATAAACATAAAAATTTTATGAAATAAAAATTATGAAAAATCACTCATAGAGCGACACTTGGCAAAACAGAACAAAGTAGAATGGCACTCATAGACAGGTCCATGCCAGGCAGAAATGGCGCCGTTTTCCAGTCAAGGTTTTCTCAGTGGATTTATATACTTTTGATCATACTCTGTCGAATAAGCTTGTGGGCCACCCTGAAATTTGCCTCAAATCCAAGATGGCGGCCAAAAATCCAAAATGGCCACCAGAATAGCTAAAATAGTATTTCTGAGAGTTGCTTTTACCCATAGATGATTTTTTTTCAACTGATTGTGGCCTATTATGATAAAGAAAGATAACTCAGTCATAACTCAGCCATAAAAATTAACAATCGGTACTTTATTAACAAAATGGCCGCCGGGCAACTTCCGTATTACGGAAACTGCTATAACTTCAGTTCCGAGTGTGATATGATTATAATTTTGGTGTCCAGTCATATGTTTTTGGGGTCAAGGAATCCATATTTGTACTTTTTATTTCAGTGAAATCATTGGTTCATAAAGAAATCTAAGATGGCTGCCAATACTGGCCACCGATGTGGCAGATTCAGTCATGTCTTGTGCTCCATAATATATATTACAATACATTTTGATTCAATTTCTTGGTTTCCAAAGTCTGGTTATCCATTTAGTTGGTTTATCATGACACTAGCTCAATAGATCATCCCCTAAATCATGGATGAACAATAAATCCAAGATGGCTGCCGCTGAACGGCTCCTAGTCAGTTTTGCTTCGTCTACCAAACTACACAGGTTTATAAAATGTATCTGAATTCCCATTCAATATGATCCCCGGCTTTGGTTATGCTTTGGGAAAAATATGTTGTTCAAAAGGCACATAATCCTCAGTTACTAAGATCAAGATCAAGATCACTCTCTTCACTCTGAAAGTCTGAATAAAGTCCACAGGTATCCGAAGAAAGTTGTTCCATGGTGCTCTCCGAATTTTCCCCATCTCCTTGGTACTCTTCATCAACTTCAGATTCTTCTGCTCTTTCTTCTGCCCCACCGATACCTATAAAAAATGTGAATGGATATAGTCGGGATTCAAAACAGTAAATCATATAAAAATAACAAAATTACGATTGCATTTTGGACTTATCTACCTTGCTTTTCTCTTTCTCTACAGTGAACTTCACTGTCTTGTACATGTTTTCTGCTTGTATTCCTGTGTCTCTTCTTCCTTGAAGGCTGGCTTCTCTCTTCTACTGCATCTTCTAAATCTGCATCATACTCCGCGAGACCTGTAAGTGGAAGGTTACACATATTTAATCTGGATGAATGCACTGCCAGTGGGAATACATTGGAGGAACTTTATGACAGGAACGAAAAGCAATGATCAAAGTAATGATATATTTTTAGTATACTTACTTTGAATTTGTCTTTTCTTGCTCTTTTTCTTGGAGAGGCTTGGAGGGAGTTGCGGGCAGGTAAACCATATTGGCCTGATACCATCATCTGTATTTTCCCATCCTCTGTCAGTGATAGAAGGATACTCAATGTTTTGCTTGAGACACTGGTACCACACCCATGCCTGAAGGTCACTCCTCTTGAGGTGTTCATTGGTGCTACTCTCGTCTGGAAGGATGCTGGAACTAGATTTCACCTTTTGAGTGTTGTACGTTCGGATCCTTGTTTCAACAAAGCTTTCTTGTTCACTTCCAGAATACATGCAGGTTCTGAAGAAGCATTTAGCACTGGTAGCATCTTGAAAAGATTGATTTGATCTGCCCAGCTGAGAGAGTAGATGGGATTTCTCTTGTTTCAACATCTTCTTCAATGGCTTGATTTTGCCGATGCGAAATGGGAATGATGTCGTGTCACATCCAGTAATGCTATGATATGCTGGGAGAGTTTGACACACTTCATCTCCAAAATGAGTCGTTAGTTTCTTGACACTGACGTACCGATGGTCAATCTTCATGAACCAGTCTTGTGGTGGTTTGCAGACAGAATAGGCATAGCTCAAGAGGATCAGTACATCTGTATCTGAAGCCTTAATCACAACCGGACCTTCGCACTTGCTTGCATGAAGAACAAGCCTGGTGCCAGCCTCATGATGGTTGCAGGATTCAAGTTGTTCAAACTTAGTTTGCGTGATCAACCATGTATTCTGTTCCTCTGTCACGGTGAGTGGAATTCTGAGTTTCGATCTGACTGAATCACTTTTGAAGTAAGTGACCATAAATTTAATCAGCTCAGTCTTGTTTTCAGCATTATGCAGAAATGCGTCCCAATCTTTGCCTCTGGGCATACTCTGCTCGGGGCTTGTGATGTGGGTTCTTCTACCAGAGATCCCTCGGCGTCGTTGGGTTAACTCCTTTGTAGTGGACGTACAGTAGGAATCAAATATGATCCCAAGCTGTTTTGGGTTTAACTGGCTTGGTGGCATGCAGAATTTCAATAGGGCATCAGTGTATTCTCCCCAAGTCTGTTGAGCCGGGATTGACTTTACAGCTGCCATTCCGTCAATCAGCCAGTTGCTTCTATTTGGCGGTTCCTCTGTAGTTGATGAAGATTCCTCAATAAGGTAGTTCCTCAGCGCTGCTTTAGAACCTTGTCGAATGTCTCGTTCTGGTGTGGCAAGGGCAAGTGGAATAGTTGTCAGGGGGTGTGAATGTGCCTCTTCAGGGGTAGTTGCCTTTCCTACCAACACACCAAATGCTTGTCGATCCTCCTTGAGAACGTTCACTGCCTTTGGATTTTTCTTGACCTTCTCCATGCCCGTTTTGATCTTGAGATTCACAATCCTGTCAAAAATGTTCATTCTGCCTTCTCCAGTAGCCTTGAGTCTAAGGTTAACAAAGTCTTGGAATTGTTTCTCTCCTGCTTCGGTTGATGACAACAATCCACTGACAATACCTTGGTTAATTTCCACTCCAGTTTTCATGTGACGCGCAGAACCAATCAGAAAAGGGTCAAAGTACTTATCCAATTGGATGACTAGGTTGCGAACCATGTTGTCATGCTGCCTCCGTGCCCCTATTGTTGTTTCCTTGTGAGTTGAAGAGGTCAGGATATGCAACCTTTCCTTCAATCTTCCTCTGAGCTTTGCCATTAAGTGACTCGTTTTTATGAACGCATCTGTTGTCTGCTTGCTGGTACTGTAACCGCCTTGCATTGGACCACCCCGGACTTTAACCTCTCTGTTGATTGTGGTCTCAGTGATCAAGTCCCCATGGATCGTAGAAAAGGGCTCGCCAGTCATCGACCCTCCGAATCCATTTTGCAACAGATCATCCCAGGCATCTTTGTGATTCACCTTCAGATTTTGGAGATTGACGTGTTGGAATGTCAGGTACCTAGCATAGTTGATGTGCCCGAAAGCAAAGCACTTTGGAAGAAGCGTTCTCTCTGCTGCCAGGTGTGTTTCAATGCTCTTCTCCCTTACAGCTGCTATGAGGCACAACATTGCTGATACGTCCTTAAGATATTCTGCTATCATTTTGGCCTGAGTTCCTGCTGATTGCATCAGTGAGGTACAGATGTCCTTGAAAATAGGTAACTGCAGAACTGATTCAAGACTTGTCTTATTTGGATTGAACCTGAGGTTGGCGACCACTTCTCTCGTATACTCGTCCAATATGGAAGCAACATCTTGTGATTTCATCCTGTGCCTCAGTAGGGCCTCAAATGACTGTTTGTGTAGACGAATGCTTCTTGCGTAGTGACGTCCTTCAAATGCTTGAGCAACAGAACCATCGGCAATAGCTCCGGCATCTACCCACCAGTCCTTCAAACCAAGACATCCATACTTCTTGAAGAGAATCTTGAGGTTCACCAGAATGGTATGGAATCCTCCCATGAGTGGTATTATTTTGTCATACCTCTCCTGATGCTGATATAGCCATGAAATGATCAACATTTTGCTGTTGATTGCCTCATCTGCATGTGCAAAAATATAGTCCAGTTCAAGATCTTCAGCAATCTGTACTATCATGTCCATGTACCATTTAATCACATTGTCTCCCGGGGGCAATGGAACGACAGGAAGATACTCCAACTTGCACTTTGTAGTGGAGCAATCAGTCACAGTTTTCATGAATGAAGTCCAAGAACCTACAGGTCCCAGCACGTCTTTATCAATCTCAGGAAAGTATTCTTCTAGGCAGTCGTCACCAACAGTACCAACGAGAACCCAAGCAATATTCCGTTCCAGAGCATCGTGTAACACTTGTGAATCTCTGTAGTCATCATTGAAGTCGGGAAAGGATGGAGGGGGTGCTCTTTTCTTAGGGATTTTGGATGCTCCATAGTCAGGCTCCTCTTGCTCAATGATATTGGACTGTTTAAGTTTTGAAGTGTTGCCAGCGGCGGTATCATCAGCATGTACAGCCTGGAATATTGTACCAGTTGTGTGATGAGTAGTTTGGGCTCCCGTCAGCGTCTGCTGTTTACCATCTGAGTTATCAAATGTTATATGTACACTTCGACCCTTGACGAAACCTGGAGGTAGCATCTTCTTGTGCTCCATGCTGATGGACTTTGCCCAATTATTGTTCAAGTCACGGACATCTGTGTATGGTATTCCAACGCCACATCGATTCAAGAGAGTAGTTGCCTCTTTGCTACCAGTGATTCTATGTATGGTCAAACTCAAAGCAGTTCCTAATGGTGATCGCTCACCTTTGACCATTTTTTCCCAGCTCTGAGTTATAGCTGAAATTTTCTCCGCTTCAGCGTTGCTTGTAGCCGTAGCATACCCAAATGCGTTTGTAGATCTCCTGGGATTGATTGACCAAGAAATGGCATTGAAGATACAGTGAAGAGGTCTGTGACTATCGAGTAGATCAAACAGCTCATCTGGTTCAAGGGGCCATTTGATATCATACCTCTGTGAAAGTTTACGACGAATCAGCTTTGAAAATGCTATTGTCAAATCAGATTCACGTAGACCATTTCCTTCAATTGTAGCCGCAGAATACGATATCGGATTGACCGCAGTGGAATGGACAACTAGCCGGTTCCCAAACAAGTGGAAGTCGATGGCGTCACCAAATTTCTCAGTCAGTCGTTTTTTCAACATGCAGGTTTTTGAAATCGGAGGGTCCTCAAGTTCATTGTCTTCACTGATCTCCTTTATGTCCTCAATCAATTCTCTCAGGAAATACGCCTTTTGATCCTTGACTACCATGCGGTGAAACAGTTTGAAAAAGCTGTCCATAACCTCGGTAGCTAATCTATCCTTCTCTGCTGCATCCGCTGACAGCAACTTTCTATCATATGCATAGGTAAAATTGTCATAACAACTTTTATGATAGTACACATCAACTGCAAACATGTCATATGATGCTCCACTCAGAATAACATCGAGTCGCTTCGCTGCATCATGGAACTTATCTCCTTCATCTTTGATTTTCATGTCCTTTGAACGTTCTACTTTACTGACAGCATTCTTCTCGGAGCATCTACCAAGACCACCACTATTGTACGGTTTACTGTCATCTTTCGTATCCACGTTGCACACGAAACAGATTTGCTTTTTCTCAAGTGACCCCCTGCGTATCCTATACGCGGGAGCAGCAACTGGTTCATTCGACTCATGAATATTCTCTGAACTGGAAACGGGAAGTTTGCGAGACTGGGCTTCCTTTCGGGCAATTCTGTTCCGAAATGTGATTCTACAGTTCTCATGAATCTTGACATCATGGCCTGCACTAGATAGTCTCACAGCGGCTGATTGAAATTCAGCATATGGTGCCTGAGTACACAGACTCTTGTCAACTTTAACCCATCTTCCCGCTAATTCTTGAATAGACTGCAATCCCTCCTCAGTCATATTATAAGCTGACTCAACGTCCTTAATAGTTTCATTACAGAGGCAGCACAACGGTTTGTCGCCCCTTGCTAAACTCAAAATCGGCGTGGATGCCATTGTGCAACCCTTTTCTCCTGTGCCAAAAAAGTTTTGTCTTTATGTAGTAATTTTATGAGGATTCACTGTATCTGCTAAGCCAGGATTCATGGAATCATTTCTTTGCGTCCGCATTCATGGAATCATTTCTTTGCATCCGGATTCAAGGAATCTGAAATGGAAACCAAGAAATTGAATCAAAATGTATTGTAATATATATTTCACTGAAATAAAAAGTACAAATATGGATTCCTTGACCCCAAAAACATATGACTGGACACCAAAATTATAATCATATCACACTCGGAACTGAAGTTATAGCAGTTTCCGTAATACGGAAGTTGCCCGGCGGCCATTTTGTTAATAAAGTACCGATTGTTAATTTTTATGGCTGAGTTATGACTGAGTTATCTTTCTTTATCATAATAGGCCACAATCAGTTGAAAAAAAATCATCTATGGGTAAAAGCAACTCTCAGAAATACTATTTTAGCTATTCTGGTGGCCATTTTGGATTTTTGGCCGCCATCTTGGATTTGAGGCAAATTTCAGGGTGGCCCACAAGCTTATTCGACAGAGTATGATCAAAAGTATATAAATCCACTGAGAAAACCTTGACTGGAAAACGGCGCCATTTCTGCCTGGCATGGACCTGTCTATCAGTAGAGCATCCTTTTGACCTCAAAAATAATTAGTGGTTGAATTCAGTGACCTGATATGCAAATCGTCTTCAAAGTTTAAGTTAATCGGATGAAAATTGACAATTTTAGAAATTTGGCCTGTGTTAACCTTTTGGCCTATATTGACCTTAAAAATAATTGGTGGTTGGTTTCAGTTCGCTGATATGCAAATCCTATCCAGTTTTCAAGTCAACCAGATGAAAATTGAGGCTTTTAGAAATTGGAAATTGTTGACCTTTGGCCTATGTTGACCTTAACAATAGTTGGTGATTGAATTCAGTTCGCTGATATGAAAATTCTATTCAAATTTCAAGTCAATCAGATGAAAATTGAGAATTCTAGAAAATTTGTGAAAAGTGGTTGACATTTGGCCTATGTTGACCATGTGACCGATGTTGATCTCAAAAATAGTTGGTGGTTGAATTCAGTTAGCTGATCTGAAAATCTTATTCAAATTTCAAATCAATAGGGTTAAGATCTAACCGTGCAGGTTAGGATCTAACCCTAACAACCCAGAAACGATTTAATCAGCCGCCACAGTCTGCATACACAACAACTACCAAGGCTTGCAGATTTTAGTTTGTGAGATTCGTCCATCGTGAGGCCAAAACAGCATTATGAAGAAATGTATTAGTAGTCAGGGCCCTTAGGGATATTTTGGTTCAAATTCTTCCAAAAGCATCAAATTTGGCGCAGATGTTGCCCATGCCATACTCTTTCGATTTTTGACGGGCGCCAAGGGCGGTATGATCCGGGGACCATACCGGTCCATCCCGCCATGTCACCTGACCTATGACGTCATAATTAGGATATGCATCCAATCACATGGCATACTATAAGTGGTCAAAGTTCAAGATGAATCGATCGAAAAATGAAGGCAGGGATCCATTTTTAAGGTTTTCATAAAATCCAATATGGCCGCCAGGTCACATGACCTATGACGTCATATTTATGACATGTATACAATCATGTATACATGAACCCGGATCATGATCGCACAAAAATTCAACACAAGGATATGGCATACAGTTCATAAAACATCAAAAGCCGTACCTTTGTAATTAGACTGATGAACTGCATATGCCTGAAAATTAGGAAATAGACATGTAAATATTTCCTCTAATTGTCAAAAATAAGGTCAGAGTTCGATTACCCAACCCAGAAACATAAAATGGTGAACCTCGCGTAAATCTTGACAATAAACTCAAAAACCGACATGTTTGACTCAAAAATGACCTTTAAGATGACCTTGAGGGTTGACCTTGACCTCGAATCATCAAAATAACATCATAATTGGATTCCTCGACCTCGAAAACCCCTGAAAAGTGGTATCATACATGATTCCAACCCTTTTGGTTATTTAACTCATTTTCCTCTAATCCGGGTGGCGGCCATTTAGTATTTCGCCAATATCGGGCCCCCGGTGGGGGGGGCGCCCGTCAAAAATCGAAAGAGTATGGCATGGGCAACATCTGGGCCAAATTTGGTGCTTTTGGAAGAATTTGAACCAAACGGCCCCAAAATATCCCTAAGGGCCCTGACTATAGGCCCTTCGCATCATAACTTAATATTTCGTTTTTACGCAACTACAGGGGTCTCATCATGATTTGTTCCATTTTTTTTTTTTTTTACACCGTAGCGATATCAATGTATAAGTTAACCCAACAAAATCCAGTTGATATTCATACTCTGAGCTTCATTCTTCAATCAGTCAATAAAAGGTGCCAAAACAGTTACATTTATTTAAATAATGAGTCATTATATAAGCTGTGCTTCCCTTTTCTCGTTTTTTTTGGCAGAAATATTATTCATAGGCCAAGCTTTGTTAATATTCAGAGAATAGACACTTTCTGTTTGTTCAGGTCAAAAGGTGATTTCGGAATAAAATAGCTCGACAGAATGAGAGCTTTCCTTGCAATTTAATTGCACGTTTAACATGTTAATAAGGGCTGCGTTTGGACAAGAAATTCTTCCAGATTGAAAATTCGAACTTGCCTGCCTTTGCGAATGCGAGTACAATATAGCAAAGCATCTCTGTGCTAGCTCTGTATATTATGTGAAAAATGCCGCACGCTTCTTGTGAAAAACGATTGCCGGCCCCGCCATGTGACATGGCCGCCATTTGTAAGCAGGACAACGTCGCTCGTCCCCAGGGGCATGATGGCGCGATATCGCCGAGAAACGAAATGAGCATCCAGCGTCGGACAGCCCAGGGACTCGGAGGAACCTGCTCGAAAAATGTTTTCCGTTTCTGGAAGATTGGGAAATGTTATCAAAAAATATCTGCATTTGGGTTTCAGGGTAGGGGGTACTGTGGGGGGAACATTGTGTGTGGAACGTTGGGTTGGTATTGCACACGGGTTTGAGATGAGGGCTCATCGTGCTGTTCGAATATCTTCACTCAAGTAGGAAATAACATTTGTCTTTGTTCACTCAAAAGGACTTTCCGTCTTTTTAATGAGGCACAAGGATTCGTAAAATTAAATAAATAATCAACCACAACACATTCCAACCGTTGGGCATTGTGGGATAGCCTAGAGTCCTAGACAGTCTAGAGGTAAACCCAGCCAACACAACAACGTTGGCCCAACATTGGGCCAACACTTATTTCCAACGTCTGATCATCGTCTATCTCGCGTCTTGCCAACATTGGCCAATACTCCCTTCCAAAGTCGACCGACCATTGGCCCAAAGTGGGCCAGCACTCCCTTCCAACGTCAAACCAACGTTGGCCCAACGCTGGCCAGCACTCCCTTCCAAAGTCGACCCACCATTGGTCCAATATTGGCCAGCACTCCCTTCCAAATTCGACCGACCATTGGCAATACGTGGGCCAGCACTCCCTTCCAAATTCGACCAACCATTGGCCCAACGTGGGCCAGCACTCCCTTCCAAAGTCGACCCACCATTGGCCCAATGTGGGCCAGCACTCCCTTCCAAATTCGGCCGACCATTGGCAATACGTGGGCCAGCACTCCCTTCCAAAGTCGACCGACCATTGGCAATACGTGGGCCAGCACTCCCTTCCAAAGTCGACCGACCATTGGCAATACGTGGGCCAGCACTCCCTTCCAAAGTCGACCGACCATTGGCAATACGTGGGCCAGCACTCCCTTCCAAAGTCGACCGACCATTGGCAATACGTGGGCCAGCACTCCCTTCCAAAGTCGACCCACCATTGGCCCAATGTGGGCCAGCACTCCCTTCCAAATTCGACCAACCATTGGCAATACGTGGGCCAGCACTCCCTTCCAAATTCGACCCACCATTGCCCAACGTGGGCCAGCACTCCCTTCCAAATTCGACCCACCATTGGCCCAACGTGGGCCAGCACTCCCTTCCAAAGTCGACCCACCATTGGCCCAACGTGGGCCAGCACTCCCTTCCAACGTCGACCCACCATTGGCCCAACGTGGGCCAGCACTCCCTTCCAAAGTCGACCGACCATTGGCCCAACGTTGGGCCATCACTCCCTTCCAAATTCGACCGACCATTGGCAATACGTGGGCCAGCACTCCCTTCCAAAGTCGACCCACCATTGGCCCAATGTGGGCCAGCACTCCCTTCCAAATTCGACCGACCATTGGCAATACGTGGGCCAGCACTCCCTTCCAAATTCGACCCACCATTGGCCCAACGTGGGCCAGCTCTCCCTTCCAATGTCGACCCACCATTGGCCCAACGTTGGGCCATCACTCCCTTCCAACGTCGAACCAACGTTGGCCGAACGTGGGCTAGCACTCCCTTCCAAATTCGACCGACCATTGGCAATACGTGGGCCAGCACTCCCTTTCAACGTCAAACCAACGTTGGCCCAACGTTGGCCAGCACTCCCTTCCAAAGTCGACACACCATTGGCCCAACGTAGGCCAGCACTACCTTCCAACGTCGACCCACCATTGGCCCAACGTTGGCCAGCACTCCCTTCCAAAGTCGACACACCATTGGCCCAACGTGGGCCAGCACTACCTTCCAACGTCGACCCACCATTGGCCCAACGTGGGCCAGCACTACCTTCCAAAGTCAACCCACCATTGGCCCAACGTAGGCCAGCACTACCTTCCAACGTCGACCCACCATTGGCCCAACGTGTGCCAGCACTCCCTTCCAACGTGAAAGCAACGTTGGCTCATCGGGATAAAAATACGTCGGCAACCTTTTTTTTTTAAATGTTGCCCCAGCATGGGCCCAATGCTGCGTTACCTGGGAAGCGCATCCGCCCTCAAGGTATCTTCCACGAGTTTAACTCAAGACCCAGGCAGAAGTTGTGACCCTGGTGTTTTTCATGCAGTGAGATGCATTGAAGCGTTTAAGTGTCTGCAAATGTCCTGTAAATAGAGCGATGCGCCCACGCACAGTGATTGGATGGACGTTAAGCCGGACAACCTATCTGCCAGCACTAATCGTTGGTGGACGGTAAAGATAAAGATTCCACAGTGTCCTCCGTAAAGAATAGATGAGCTATGCACTGGCACCATAAACAAATTTCAAATTTCTTCTCGGAAAGCAATGATAAACCACCGTTGGTTTTGCCATGAACTATATGCAATACCTTCAGCAGCACTGAAGGTACATATATATCGATGTTGGTGATTATACCAATCGTTACCTGCATCTCATGGAATTTGCCTAATTGTAATTCTCATCACTTGCTTTGTCTTTCTGCAGTTCTTGTTTATATCCCTTCATTGAAATCTTTGCTTTTTCTCGATTTCTTTTTCCTTTGCAGATTTTCTGCTGGATCATCTGTTTCTCCGCCATCATTCAAACCAAGGGGCAATTCTGCCATGATTAGTTTTTGGTTAAATCCATTTTTCGAGTGATTTTAATTTTCTATATGTAGTTTTCCTTTGAATCTCGAACTTCTGGCTAATCATCCATCATTTCGGTCAATTTTTTTAAATCTGCCATTTTCTTGTTTCTTTTCGATGAGGTCCCTCCGATGATGGCCCCCAGGTTTCGTGGTTGTTTATTATACAAAGACAAGGTTTGTTTATGATCTGACATTTACAACAAAACACAAGTAAGTAAATGGATGTAATATGCAATGGCAGCAGGAATGTCCTTCTCATTTTGTGTCCATGGCAGTGATTGGATATTGTTTGATAATTTGTAAAATATCCATTCCTTCTTTCTGCATTCATTTTGTCTCCTTTCAGTTGTACACTTTGACTACTTTTGCTGACCGAGCAGGCCCTTAACAAGCAATAACTTCAAATAATAATCAAGTAAATTTATTGATTTTATTCGAAAACAGTTAAAGTGTAAAACTTTTAAAGTGCAGTTATTTTTTATGTCATTGTTTAATAACATACACATTTCAGAAATATTGACCTGAAATGTTTCATATTTATGATGTGATAGGCCATACTTGGTGATGTAATGGTTAGAGCGTCTGCCCTGACTGGCGAGTCAAAGCAAAGACTAGAAATAGTACGTGCTGCTTCCTTGCTTGACACTCAGCATTTGAAAGAATAGGGCACCAAACAAGACTAAGCTGGCAATACTAGCGCAGACTTTGATGGACCTCATGGTCTCCTCTTACGTTGGTCTCCTCATGGTCTCTTCTCCTTCCTCGTTGAAGGTCCTTATAAGGGTACACATATTTAATTATATATATATATATATATATATATATATATATATATATATATATATATATATATATATATATATATATATATACCCATATATATATATATATATACCCATATATACCCATATATATATCCATATATATATATACGCATATATATACCCATATATATACGCATATATATACCCATATATATACCCATATATACCTATATATATATATATATATATATATATATATATATGTATATATATATATGTATACCCATATGTATACCCATATATATACCCATATATATATATATATCTACCCATATATATATACCCATATATAAGCCTGGTGTTGGCTTCGCGGTTAGGGTGCCGGCTTGAGATCCAAGGAATCTGGGTTCAAATCCCGATCGATCGCTGAATTAATACCAGGGGGGTTGACTCAGCCTGTCATCCTTCCGAGGTCGGCAAGTTGAGTACCAGCTTGCTGGTAATTCCCTGTGTGTTGCAAGAGGCGACGAACAGGGTTGGTGGCAGGAAGGGAATCCGGCCATAAAACATTGCTTCAAAAAAGGGACCACGGTGCCCAAAAAAGGCCAACCCCTGCTCTGTGGGGAAAAATGGCCTCTAAAGGTGGATCATATATACCCATATATATATATACCCATATATATATATATATACCCATATATATATATATACCCATAAATATATATATACCCATAAATATACCCATATATATACCCATATATATATATATACCCATATATATATATATACCCATATATATACCCATATATATATATACCCATATATATATACCCATATATATATATATACCCATATATATATATACCCATATATATATATACCCATATATATTGTTACGGTATACCCATATATATATATATATACCCATATATACCCATATATATATACCCATATATATATATATACCCATATATATATATACCCATATATATATATATCTATACCCATATATATATATACCCATATATATATATATACCCATATATATATATATATACCCATATATATATATATACCCATATATATATATATATACCCATATATATATATATATACCCATATATATATATATATATACCCATATATATATATATATACCCATATATATATATATATACCCATATATATATATATATACCCATATATATATATATATACCCATATATATATATATATACCCATATATATATATATATACCCATATATATATATATATACCCATATATATATATATATATATATATATATATATATATATATATATATATATATATATATATATATATATATATATATATATATATACATACACATATATATATATATATATATACCCATATATATTGTTACGGTACGCGGTTAAGGATGTTATGTTTGCCGAGCGGATGGCACCGCGACCTAACAGTTTCCCCGATTCACCCGATTCACCCGAACGTTGGCCGTATCGCGCCACAGATATTCAATATGGAAAACTCTAAAGCGACCGAATGTAAAGAGGAAGAAGAAGACGTACAGAAGAGTAACGGGATTTATTATTTACACACACAAGCAAAAGGAGCAGTCACGGTTATGTACAGGGAACATTGAAAAAGCAGGTGACACAGTGAAAATTACTAGCTTATCCTATGCAGTCTTAATTTATTCCCAGGGACAAAACAAACAGAACAAACTCACGTACACGAATGGGGAAATTGCAGGCAGGATTGGCTGGAAGGAGGTGTGTGGCTGGAGCTTGATCCCGCACGGGACGTCGGGCTGGACCTCGACGGCCGCTGATGCAACCGATCCTGTCGTGTGCGCGGGATCACGGGTCGGAGCTGCTTGGTGGAGCCGACGCGCTGGTGGGGGGTCTGGCGTGACGGGTTCTCTCCTCTCTCTTTCTTGGTCCAACAACTCTTTCTCTCTCTCTTGGTCCAACTCTTCCTCTTGGTTCAATCACTCCTCACCACCGACAACTCAACGCAACCACTGACCACTCAACGCAAACACTGACCACCACTGACGACCAACCCAGCTCTTTCCCAAAACCACACAACTCAGCTCTGCTCTTGTCATGGACCTCTCTTTGTCGTGGACCTCCTCTTGTCGTGGACCTCCTCGCAACTTCTTGCGCGCGCGCCTTTATAGCGCCTCCGGCGATTAAGCCGCCGGCTTTTAGGACACGCCCATCGGTGTGCTCACCTCGGCCCTGGTTGGTCGCGCGACCCTCTGGCTCCGCCCTAGATGACGACGGGCGGGCACGCCTTTCTTCCCCAACCCGAGCACATGTTCAATGGCGGCTTTGGGGCGAAAACAACCCACAGCTGTAACAAACTGGCCAACTGCCCAGTGCAGTTGGCAATGGAGACTTGGAGGGGATGTAATTGGCAGATTGAGGCTTGGCAATGGAAGTTTTGGGAGTGGGAATGGGGAATGAAGGGAATCTATCTATTTTCTCTTGGTGCAATGGAGTGTCATTTTAATGGAAGACAAAGCCTTAACCTATACACAGAATAAGGAAATAAACTACTGAACAAGGGTATTATAGTGTCCTTCAATGTATGCTTTATGGAATTAACTACCGGGACGCCCTTTTGACCTTTATACACACTGGAGCAAGGAGGGCTCAGACTAAACAATAATAATAATACACACAATAAAAAAAACACAATCCTCATTTCCGCAACAATATAGATATATATACCCATATATATATGTGTATATATATATATATATATATATATATATATATATATATATATATATATATATATATATATATATATATATATATATACATATATATATATATATATTATATACACTTATATATATATATTGTTGCGAATATGGAATTTGGCCTCCATATCCGCTTGTAAATATTCCCCTATTTTCTCCAATACTCCCCAACTTTCCCCGATCCCCCATTCCCTAGTCCCATTGCATGTAAATAACAATCAGTAGAGCCGACCTTCCCCTTATTCCCCCATTAAATGTCGTGCCCAGGTCCACCGCACCACACGTAGACAACTTTCGGACATCTTCCTAGTTATTCTTATTCTATGTCAGTTAAGGCCTCGTCTCCATTAATTATGACTCTTCGTTGCACCAGAATGTGATTATATGGCATCAGTAGTGAGTTTAGGACCTTTCCCATACCTCCTTCCATCTTCTTCCCCAACAATTACAACAACAACAGAGGAGATGGCGGCGGAGCGGGGGAGGATGCGTCCTCACACCGGCTCGATTAGCTCCAGACCATGCGCTCCACGGGGTTACCACGAAGGGGCTCCTTGTCAGCTCCTCGTCAAGGGCGGAGCCTGGTAAACCCCCCCCGCACGCACCCAA
Source organism: Myxine glutinosa (assembly GCF_964187855.1). NCBI lineage: Eukaryota > Metazoa > Chordata > Myxini > Myxiniformes > Myxinidae > Myxine > Myxine glutinosa. Next base: position 24,314,975 of record NC_136262.1, on the reverse strand, counting down.
TGAGAAGCAACGTGCCGATTCCACGAGGCGGAGCTAACGAGCCGAGGGCGTGTCACTCCCCGCCGGATATACGCGGCCACGCGCCGGATGTAAAGAGAGATGCGCACCCAGCTTGGAGAAGGAAAGCCACCTGCGAGCGCTGAGTCAGATGCGCCCCCAGCTTGAGCAGACAAGACGCCATCCGAGCGCTGCGACCTCCCCGCATCTCTGGACCGGACCGAGTCGATTCTGACCTTTGAGCCCAGGTGCACCTGGAGCCATCGCTACCCGCCTGTCCTTATCATCAACCCCCGTGTGAGTCAGCCTTGTCCCGTTTGTCTGTCGTCTGTCCGGGGTTAATATAAGTGTGTTTAAGTGCCCACCTTCCTATGTTTCCCTCTTGTCCCTGTAATCTAACCTTCCGCCTTAATATAACCTCCTCCGGAGGTCTTGAGAACTGAACCCCTGGTGTCGTATTGTGTTATTGTGATCCAGCCGGGTGTCTTCTTTTTCCTTCATTGGTCTAGCATAGCGCGATTAGTCAACGTCGAGTATAGTCGGGTAATTTGTGCGGACACGACGGCCATTCCGCTCGGCCCACTTTAACATCAAAGTCGTGTCTGTAACAATATATATATATATATATATATATATATATATATATATATATATATATATATATATATATATATATTATATACCCATATATACACTTATATATATATATATTATATACCCATATATACACTTATATATATATATATTATATACCCATATATACACATATATATATATATATATTGTTACTGATCGCGGTTTAGATGTTATGATGGGCCGAGCGGATGGTCCAACCGCGACCGTTACAGGATCCCCGACTCACCCGATTCACCCAGAACTTTGGCCGTATCGCACCGCAGCTGCCCAATCTGGGAAAAGACTAAAACGATGAAATGCAAAGAGGAAAAGGAATAAAACGAGAAGACGGACAGAAGAGTAATTGGATTTATTATACACACACAAGCAAAAAGAAGGCAGTCACGTTTATTTACAACACAAGACGCAGGTGACACAGTGCAAATACTAGCTTATACAGACTTAATTAACCCAGGGACAGAACAAACAAAACAAACTCACGTACACAAGAAGGGTGGAAAGGCAGGAGGTGGATGGCTGGAGGGAGAGGAAGGTCCAAGGGGGTCCTGCAGCACGCTCGGCGCGTTTAGCAGCCGCCGTTCCTTTGCGGCCCTGCTCAAAACCGCCGTTCAGGCCCCAAGCTGCTGTTGTGGCTGCTGTGGACGTCGCGTGCTTTCCCAGGACTTGTCCGACTCGTCTGGTCCAAACCCTCAACTCTTTCTTGGTCCACTCACTCTTTACCACCGACTCCTCACCGCAACCAACGCAACCACTGACCACCACCACCGTCTCCTCACCGCAACCAACGCAACCAACTGACCACCGACTCCACTGACTCTCTCTGACTCACTCAACGCTTCTTGCGCTGCGCGCCTTTATAGCGCCCCCAGCGATCAAGCCGCCGGCCTTTAGGACACGCCCATCGGTGTGCTCACCTCGGCCCTGGTTGGTCATGCGACCCTCTGGCTCCGCCCTTGATGACGACGGGCGGGCACTTGTTCAATGGTGGTTTTGGAGGGGAGGTAATTGGCAATCGAGGCTCGGCAATGACGAAAGGGGATCTATTCTCTTTCACTGGTGCAATGGAGTACTTCAATTAATGGGAGACACAGCCTTACTCTAAAACACAGAATAAGATATAACTATCGAACAGGGGTATTCTATTATTGGCTGACGTGTATGCTTGTGGACTAATTATGGGATGCCCTTTCACCTTTACACAGCTCCGGAGGTAGGGGGGCGCAGAATAAACAATAATAATAATAATACAGCACACAATCAAAAAAATACAGTCCTCATATCCGCAACAATATATATATATATATATATATATATATATATATATATATATATATATATATATTATATACACATATATATATATTTATACATATATTGCTATGGTTTTGAGGTTTGTAAAGTGAGCCTAATAAAGGTTAAAGTTTGCCCCCCCCCCCCCCCCCATAGATAGTCACACAAGCAACATGTAGCCTCATTTGTAGTGTAGTTATTTCTTAGTACTAGCCGAAACCCGTGGAACATCCACGGAAGGGAGGATGTGGTGTATGGATAGAGTGTACCGTTATGGATGGCATAGGGGATTTGCTTGTCTGAGTAAGAGTTAGAAAGAAAGATGAGAATGAAGAGTGCGTATATGAACAACTTATTTATTGCAATCTACTTAAATGACAACGCTACGATATACTTTTGAAAAATGAATGGATTCGTAATAGGAATCGGCATAGCACCACTCTGGGATTGTCCACTCAATGGGCGGCTTGCTGTCGCCTTCGACTGTCCAATCAGCGGACGGCTTGCTTCGCCTTCGCCCAGCAGACGCCAATATGATGGCGTCGTAAGATGGCGTCGTATCGGCAGTTAATCGGATGCTTTTGGGCCCCAACGTCGGCTAATTCAGATTTTTCGAGTATGTCTGTACGTGATAAACAAAGAGCGCGGTTTGTAGATCGTAAATCCATTAGTGCTGTGGGCATCGGGTCACTGGGTGCGGCGTAAAAAGGATAACAAAGTCGAGTCCTTACGCTATTATTATATAGATGTGTGAGAGTAGGCCCTTTCCAGTGTTAATTCTGCATTGTGTAAAGCCAGAAAAATAGGCCCTACTGCCACCGATCATCCTTCGTCCGTACCCGCAATACAGTTTGTTAACGTTAGTTCATTTTGGGCGAGTTAACACGAGGGAGGCGGAGGAGGATCGGGGCGGAGTCGGGGCAGAGCGACAGGAGCGATGACGGTAAGCATGAGCCGCCAATCAGGGCTCAGGGGTGGTGGCGTCAGAGGGCGTGGTGAGAAGAGTCTGGTGAGTTCCAGAAGGTTCGCGGGGCGGACCTATATAACCCGCTGCACAAAGCCCTCGAAAGGACTGCAGCATTGTAAAGGACTGCAGTGTTGTAAAGGACTTGCGTCACAGGACTTGCAGCGAGGGGACTTGATGAGAGAACTCGCATTGTACCGCTTGAGAACTTGATCATTGCACGAGAACACGCGCGCTAACCAACACCCAGTGAATTGAGGAAGAAGAGTTGGGTGCTAGATATACGCGGGCGCAGCCAAGCGCGTTTATATCGATATAGCGCATTTCGGCCGCATGAGTGAACGAGGCTGAGTAACCGCCCTTTGCCGTAAAAGTCCCCCCTTTGTCGTAAAAGTCCGCCCCTTGCCGTTCCGCCCGATATATCGCCTTTGTTCGAGAGACGCGCTACGAGTCCCTGTCTTCGCCGATCACCATCTTCGCGGGACGTGCCGGGGACCGTGGAGAGCTGGACGAGGACCATCCCTGGATGCGTTGGGGAACACCTGCCCATCTGCAATTCCCTGTGTGAGTGTGAGACAGACGAACCCGTTGTCCTGGGATAAGTTAAGACTGTATAAGCTTGCTCTGTGTCCCTGCATCCTGAACTGTAAATACGTGTGGGAATCATTAAACCTATCTGTTCTTCCTTTCTTCTTGATTCGATCGTTTCTGTGATTTCACCAGTTGACTAAGCATGGCACGAATAAGATCGCTCCAATCGGGTTCCACTAAGTAAGACTGCATGGACTACATGTACGCAATCCGCTCGGCGTACTACCATCACAGGTGGTTCGTGCGAGGCTTGTTTCCTCGTTTCCGTGGTGGCGTGGGTACTTAGGTACGAGCGAGAATTGGTCCCGAAACCCTGTTTCCGCGCTCGCCCGGGAAGGGCGTTGCAAGTCTCGGTTCCGCCAGGCCAATAAAGACAAGGGGATTAATCCCCCCTTGATAAAGGGAAGAAGGCCGGCGAGAGAACCGTAACAATTGGTGTCAGGAGTTTGGGATAGGACCTGAAGTGCGCTTAACGCACTCAAATTACGAGCGTCCGAAATTTAGTTTTTAAAATCCAAAATTAAATTCGTGCCATGGCTAGCCAAAGCGATCGAATGCCGGTGGGGGTAGATAAGGTAAAATTGATGACCCAGGACCGAGAGAGGCAATTGGTAATGGAAGCAGATAAGGGTGCGGAAACTGGTAATGGAAGCAGATAAGGGTGCGGGAACTGGTAATGGCGGCGCCTCGCACGTGGCGGCGAGAGCCGAGCCCACTGTACCAACGGTTAGGGACATACAATTATTTATGGCTGAAACGAGGGCCTTAATGTTCAAGAATGATGAAAACATGAAAGAATGGGGGGATCGATTGGCTAATCGGATGGACGCCATAGCAGAGAAATCCAGGTGCAACATGGACACCACGATAAAAAAAAATGGGGGAGGACATTGGGTGCAAGCCGAGCGAGAAGGTCGCGGTGGTACGCGACGAGGTAACGCAGTGCGAGGAACGTGGGGAGAGCGAGGTTGGGCAGAGCGCAACTAAGTGGACTGAGGGGATAGAAATCGCGACTCGGGGTGTGGAAAAGCCGACGGCCGCCGAATTGGAAAAATACATTTTATTGGCGCCGGCGGTCGTCGAGTAAAAAGAGATTATAGTTGAAATTGGGGCCGAAGAGACGGCAGAATCAGAAATTAAATCGGAGAAAGAAATGGAATGTACTCAAAGTCTGCATTTGCACCGTGATGTCGGGCTTGCTAACTGTTACGGATTTGTCACTTCCGTTGTGGTGGCTTTCATCCACTTGAGACATTTCTGGTTCCATGTATTATTATTATTGTTGTTTGAGGGAAATAGCAATTATTATTGTCAAAAGGTAAAAGGAATGTTTTAAAATGAAACAGGAACCGGATAGCGATGAAGAGGAAGAAGAGAAAAAAAAGAAGGAGCAAGTGAAGTCGGACAAGAAGCAAGTCGCTTCAAGGTCCGGGGCGAACGTTGTCGAACGAAAGTCGCTAGTGAACTTTCGTGGTTCCTGGGAAAGAAATTCCGACGACAGAGTTGTCATCGCTGTGACCGGTCAACCTGCGTGTCAGATTTTGCGATCAATTCAGGAGAGAATCATCGCCGTGCCATGCGCCACGAGACCGGGTCGTCGGCCATTTTGGATCGCGCAGGACTTGTGCTTCGCTCGCGGTTTCGTCTCTTTTCGCCCATCTCCACCGCATTCAAACGTCGATCTGGGGTGTGTGTGTGACGTGGCCTTTTGAAGGTTAATTCGTCCATACCCGAGGGTGTGATCTCTCAGCCGCCTGTAGGGCGCCTTTGGATTTCCCAGGCGCCTTGAGGGCGCCCTTGTGCAGCTTCGGCTGTGTGACGGTATTTGCAATCCGCACGGGATTCTGGTCTCGATTGGACCTCGTTCTGGCAATCGCTGGAGCGAATCAATTTCGTCTCGAAGCCGGGAATAAGAGACATTGGGGAATGTTCGTGTTTCACTCACTTGGAGCACAGTGAGTTAAATATTACAAAACTGATGGTACCATCATAGGACATATTGATTGTACCTTTGAATACTATTGTTGTTGTACTGTTATTCTTGTGTGATCTTAATACAATATTTGTTTGTGAGTAACAATTGGGGTGGCTTCTCCCTTGATCTTTGACAAACAGAATAACACATTTTTCTGCCGTGACTCCTCTCGGGGCTCGGAGGTACACCGTGACAAGGGGTCGGGGAGGAGCACGTAACAGAAATTGTGGGCTCGTCCAATTGGATCGGGGGCTCGAAATTGGGTCTTCGTCTGGGATTAAATTCCCTAATAACACTCATCCAGGATCAAATTCCCTGACAACATTCGTCCGGGATCGAATTCCCTAGCTTTCCCAAAATTCCCAAATTTGGAATTTTCTAACATTCCCAAATTTTTCAAAAATTTGGAAATTTTTGTGTGAAGGTTAACAGGTGTTAACTGATAGTCACCATGGTGTTTGACGCAAAAAAGTTTGCGGCGTCCCCTAATGAGGCACAGTTCCAAGCATTAAAAAAATCGGAACTCTTGATATTGGCCAGACATTTTAACTTGGAGGTCCGAGTTAATATGAAGAAAGCAGAGATGCAGACATTGGTGGTAGAATCTCTGGTGGGACAAGGAACATGGACAGAGGTAGCCTTGGATTGGTTACCTGAGGAAAAAGAAAATGTGGAGCTCTGGAAAACGGAGATGCAACTGCAGAGCCAGGAAAGGGTAAAAGCAGAGGAAAGGAAAGCAGAGGAGAGAAGAGCAGAGGAAAGGAGCGCTGAAGAAGAAAGAAGAGTAGGGGAAAGAGCAGAGGAAAGGAGAGCTGCAAGGGAACTCGAAGAAAGAAGAGAAAAGGAAAGAGCATAGGAGAGGAGAGCTGAAAGGGAGTTAAAGGAACAGGACATGGATTATCAGAGGGAAGTTGAACTCAAGAAATTGGAATTAATGGGAGAACGGGGAGAGGTAGCATCCCTGCCGGCTGGTTCGACAACTAGTCAGAACGCCTGGGATGTTGGATTGTTGGTAGACATGTGAGGCTGGTTCCACCCTTCAATGAAAAGGAGGTAGCCAAGTTTTTTTTACACTTTGAGAAAGTGGCTCAAATGCTAAAATGGCCTGTGGGGTCCTGGACTATGTTAGTGTAAAGTGTTTAGGTGGGTAAAGCTCAAGATATATTTTCGGCTTTACCGATTGACCAATGTGTAGATTATGAGAAAGTGAAGAAAGCCATTCTCAAAGCCTATGAGTTGGTCCCTGAAGCTTACCGGCAAAAATTCCGGAATGTCAGGAAGAGCGAGAGTGAGGCCCATGTGGAGTTGGCCAGAATGAAGGAAACCATGTTTGATCGGTGGTGTGATTCGAAGGGGGTTGGGAAAGACTTCAACCTGTTGCGACAATTGATCTTGGTGGAGGAATTCAAACAGTGTGTCCACGAGGACATTAAAGTACATCTGGAGGAAAAGAAGGTACCAGAGTTGTATGAGGCAGCAACCGTGGCAGATGACTATGCCTTGACACACAGGATGGGGTTCCACAAACCTAACTTCCCGCCTAGAGTTCACCAGGGGAGTTATGGTACATCCGGTGTGGAGAACGAAGATTCATGGGGGCGGCCTAGAGATGACTATGAGGACAGATCTGATACCGCTACTCTTAGAGATCAGAAGTCTACAGTTCCAAGAATGACGACCTATCTTCCGGGGGGCTCGAGGCAGACCACGAGTTTTTCCTCTGGGCCTACTTGCGATTTTTACAAGAAACCTGGACATTTGATGTCCCAATGGTATGCCCTGGAAAGGAAAAATCAGGAGCAGAGTCAGATTAGTACAACTCCGAATGCATTGGCAAATGCGAGAAATCGTCCTTGGAGGACAGTGCCTTGTGAAGGTTCCCATGCCAAAGTTACGGCATCACGGAACGACCTTGTTCAAGAGGGTTACAAACCTTTTATTTCAGAGGGGTTTGTTTCACTGAATGGAGACTTGACTAACCAGAGACCTGTTAGGGTATTGAGGGACACAGGAGCACATCAGTCTTTGATGCTTGAAGGCATTTTGCCCTTGTTAGAGAAGACGGCAACTGGTGTTAGTGTTCTTTTACAGGCGGTTGGTGGCTATGTTAAAGCTCCACTTCATGTCATCCATTTAGAGTCTGATTTGGTGTCAGGACCGGTCACCGTAGGTTTACAAGCCACTCTTCCTGAAGAGGGAGTATCTTTTGTTATCGGGAATGATTTGGCCGGTGGTCAAGTTTCTGGTAACCCGATGTTTGTTGAAAAGCATAGTATGACAAATAACACTGCACAGTGAGAGTAGGAGATTCTAGGTATCTTTTCATCCTGTACCGCGACTCGTGCTATGGGTAGGAAGCGCTCTGAAGAGAAGGAGAAGGTACTGACGTCACGCTTGGCACAGACACATCTTGTCAAGTACCCTGAAACTAAATGTCAGCACACACGAGTCATGAATGGAGGCAATATTGGCAAGCTCTTTGTAGGTGGACTGAACTTCAAAACAAGGGAAGTTGTTCTGGACTCTGTCTTCGGCCAATATTGACCACTCTTGGAAGAGCGGCTGATAAAAGACAGGGAGACGCAAAAGTCAAGAGGGTTTGGCTTTGTCACGTTTGAAAACACAAAGGACGCCAAAGATGCAGAAAAGAATTTGAATGACAAGGATTTGGATGGTTGGACCATAACAGTAGAGAAGGCAGGCCATGGGCGTCGAGGGGGCTACAGAGGAGGAAAACGTGGAGGTAGTTTCAGGGGTGGCTATGGCTCCCGGGTTGGGAGTGGTAGTTTTGGTGGTGGCCGCAGTCGAGATTACTATGGAGCCTCCCAGAGTCACGGCAGCTCCCGAAGGGATGATTATCAGGGTAGTGGCCGAGAAGGAGACCGCTATTCACGTGACTACAGCGACAAGTGCTCCATCTGTGATTATTATGAAAGTGAGGAAGAGTCTGAAGCACTGAATGCTGTGGAGCAGCCGAGCCAAGATTCCTACACGGATTAACCGTGAACTCCACGTTCCTAAAGGCGTCCATGTAGTGAATACTTCCAGGCCTCACCACCCAACCACCATGAAACCTGGCTCTCAGCTCGGCCTCCCTAAAAAAGTGCTCTAGATTTGCTTTGTTTTGGATTTTTTGATCACAACCCCTTAACCTTCATTCAAAAAAAATGTTTTGCCTGCAAAGAAAGTTTTCCCTATGTTCAAACTTTCTTTCTTGGGGGGGGGGGGGGGGGGGGGGAAGTGTTACGGATTCGTCACTTCCGTTGTGGTGGCTTTCATCCACTTGAGACATTTCTGGTTCTATGTATTATTATTATTGTTGTTTGAGGGAAATATCAATTATTATTGTCAAAAGGTAAAAGGAAAGTTTTAAAATGAAACAGGAACCGGACGGCGATGAAGAGGAAGAAGAGAAAAAAAAGAAGGAGCGAGTGAAGTCGGACAAGAAGCGAGTCGCTTCAAGGTCTGGGGCAAACGTTGTCGAACGAAAGTCGCTAGTGAACTTTCGGGGTTCCTGGGAAAGGAATTCCTACGACAGAGTTGTCATCGCTGTGACCGGTCAACCTGCGTGTCAGATTTTGCGATCGATTCAGGAGAGAATTATCGCCGTGCCGTGTGCCATGAGACCGGGTCGTTGGCCATTTTGGCTCGCGCCGGACTTGTGCTTCACTCGCGGTTTCGTCTCTTTTCGACCATCTCCTCCGCATTCAGACGTCGATCTGGGGCGTGTGTGTGACGTGGCCTTTTGAAGGTTAATTCGTCCATACCCGAGGGTGTGATCTCTCAGTCGCCTGTAGGGTGCCTTTGGATTTCCCAGGCGCCTTGAGGGCGCCCTTGTGCAGCTTCGGCTGTGTGACGGTATTTGCCATCCGCACAGGATTCTGGTCTCGATTGGACCTCGTTCTGGCGATCGCTGGAGCGAATCAATTTCGTCTCTGGATCCAGGAATAAGAGACATTGGGGAATGTTCGTGTTTCACTCACTTGGAGCACAGTGAGTTAAATATTACAAAACTGATGGTACCATCATAGGACATATTGATTGTACTTGTGAATGCTATTATTGTTGTACTGTTATTCTTGTGTGATCTTAATACAATATTTGTTTGTGAGTAACAATTGGGGTGGCTTCTCCCTTGATCTTTGACATACAGAATAACACATTTTTCTGCCGTGACTCCTCTCGGGGCTCGGAGGTACACCGTGACCAGGGGGTCGGGGAGGAGCATGTAACACTAACCCCAATGAAGGTTTGCAGGTGGTGCTGCTGCGGAAGAAGGTCCCTAAGGTGAGTAGGAATGTGTATGGCGGGAAAAGATTTTTGGCGCGCTTGGGATCGAGACGGAGCCCGGGCGCTTGTGGAAGGTCCTTTGTGAGGTGTACAAGAGCGAATGGCGTGCGTGTGAGAAAAAAGTGTGCGCCGGAGCACGAGTGTGTAACAGGAGAGTGTGTTCCAGAGTGCGAGGGAGAATGCACACCGGAATGTATGTGGGAAGAGTGTGTCAGAGACGAGTGTGAAACATAGTGTGCGATGGCCAAGAGTGAGAGCGAATGCACACCGGAGCATGTTGTAGAGAGTGTGCAGGAGTGCACACCAGAGCACGTGATTGGGTGTGTACCAAAAGAGTGCACACCCGTGGCTGTTACTGAGTGTGTAACAAAAGAGTGTACATGAGGGTGTGCGAAGGCCGATTGTGTTATGGAGTGTGTAACAGGGAAGTGTGCGGTAAAGGAGTGTGTGGAAGAAAAGTGTGTAATGGAGTGTATGGGAGGAGCTGGAGCGCCATGGTGTACGAATGTGGAACGGGTCGCGTGGGGTGAGAACGCGGCCCGAGCATCGATGCAGACTGAGGGAGCGTTTAGCGCGACGTATAGCCGACGCAAGCCCTCGGTGTGTGGTGTGCTTTGTGTGCTGCGGGGACCGGTGGGGATGGTTGCCGTGGCGGTCTCGCAAGGATCGGCGTGCACGATTCGTGCCGGGCCCCGCCCTGTATGGTCGGTGCCGCGCCTTGGCGGGAAAGGCGATCGGCACGGTTCGACGGGAGGAAGGAGAGGTCGGAGCCACGCCCCCTGGCGGCTGCGGTGCTCCGACCATGGGCGGTTGGGCCATCATGCATGGGACCGCAAGGCTCTGCGCAGGGATGGCGCCTTGAACCTTGGCCCAAGCATGCCTCCTCCCCTGGATCGAAAATGCCGGATGGACCCAACCTACAGTAGACCAACCACCCGCATGCATCGCTCGGCTTTTCGAAGCCGAGCTGTGACGAAAATGTATTGCCGCACGGAAAGGCTCGTAGTACAGTGGACGATTAGCCATAGTGTTGGCGAATGGTACCCGGCATGGGGGAGTGGTAGTTTTACCATTCCTCAATCAGGGCTCATGAGCATTAGATTATGGGGATGGCAGTGAAAGCTAGCTGAGGGCGGGCTAGGATAATTGTTAGGGATTTAGCAGACCGTAGAGGACAAGATTTAAGTAGGGACATTTGTACAGGTAGAGGGGACGTAGAGAGATTAGATGGATGATAATGACGAGGGTGTGCTTAGTGTAAGGGAAGACGGGGAAGCACGAGTTTTCGGAGAAGTAGTTAGTTAGATGATGCTGTGTGTGTGAGGATGGTATTGAGCAAATGAGGAATTGGTTGGGAATAACCAGACGTGGTGTATAGAGACAAATGGAGTTGTGTTGGAGTGTATGGAAAAGGTGTAAGAGCACAAAAGGTGTGCAAGAGCTTTGGTGTGTGAGGTAAATGGTGTGTGAGATAAATGGTGTGTGGAATGTTTGGTGGGAGATAAAAGGTGTGGAATGCATGGTGCGAAGGAGTGAATGGGGGGGAGATGGACCCATTCACGAATACCCGGGGTGGGTAGTGTAAACCCAGGTAGAGGGTTTAGGTAAATTGTTTGGATATTGACACCTGTGGTGCGGGAAGTAGCAAGAAGTGCTTGGTTGGGTGCATGAGTCTATGAAATGGCTTGGCGTGTGGGCTTTGTTGGTGCGTATGGTTATTGAAGCACTCCGCCACTGGTAGATTGTCGGCCAGGTGAGGCCGCAGGTAGGCTCTGGGAGCCAGTTAGAGTTGTGAGTAGTGTTCAGTGGGGCCCGAGGATCCCAGGAGAGGACCCGGGTAGCCCAATGCCGAGGAGGGCATCAGGGGGTGAGAGAGCCAGGAGGGGGCTTCCCCAGTTTAGGTAGTCACAGGAGCAGGTAAGCTCGGGTGGCGCCTTCAGTGGTGGAGGTGCGCAGGTAGTTGGACCTGCTGGTAGAGCCACACGACCCAGCCCCGAAATTGTGCAAAGGCACAGAGAAAAATTGGGGAGTGAGACCCAAATTCGGATGGCATCATAGAGTGGGCAATGGGTATTCGGTTTTTAGAACCACATAGTTTAATGAAGGCCGATTGGCAGGGTATGACCCCGGGTAGGTTAAATGAGTAAATGTTAGTAGTGTAGTTAGGATGAGAAACCCCCTTCGCATCATCCACAGCCATTCACCAAGGAGGCCGAAACTCCACACCAAGGCTTTGTAAACTGTTTGAGTGGTAAGATGCATCGTGACGTAATGAGACATTGTGTTTGTTCCTGGGAGGGATTGGGAGAGGAATTTGAGTTAGAGGGGGATATGGGAGACAAGACGTATAGACGAATTTGTAAATACAAAAAAAGGGCTAGGGTAGTGTAAGCCGATGATGGGGGGTACGAACGGCTAGGGACGAGCCTGCTCTGCTCGCTCTTCCGCGCCCCTTGCGCTGCATTACCTTGTTTTGCTGTGTACCGCTGTGCCCTTTCCGCTTTGCTGGTCGTGCTTTGTCTCTCCCCCACCCCAGGACCATTTTGAAGGTGGAACTGTGCAGCACCATCGAACTGTGCAGCATTCCTGCTGCACTTTATTACATCTGTGCAGTTGAACAGCGCAGCACTTTGCTGCCATATCCTTGTGTTGTAACTTTGCTGCACCTGTGCAGCACTTTGCTGCCACAAACACTTTGCTGCACCACATGCACACTTATGGACCACAAGTTTTGTGGCCTTACACCTCTGCTGTGCAGTACCTTGCTGCAGCATCACCTTGCATCTTCGGACCACTTGTTTTGAGTGGCATCAATGTCACGCAGTCGGACCACATAGGGTTGGCCCTGCCTGGCAGAGAAATAAAATGAAACCTTCTTTGTGTATTTTTTATTATGGTGTGCTAGGGACGAGAAGATTTGGAAGTTTAATTAGCCCTGAAGAGCAGGAATGGCCTGTATGCCGGTCCGGGGGCTAGCCGGTTTGATATATGCACACAGAAGATGCAAGAAGCAAGATGCAAGACGCAAGCAGCAAATGTGAATTTTTGAGTGTGTTTTTGTGCTTTGCTGTGCTTTCTCTCCCCTCCAATCTTCTTTCCGAAAAGGACAGGTCCTGGGTCATAGAACTGTAAATAAGAGTCGGTTTTCTGTGTTTGTATATAAAATGCTGCCCACCGGCTCGATGTTTAGTTTGACAAATTCTGGATTCGGTTAATTGTGGGCGTGATTCTGTTAGAGTAGCTACTCAACGCAATAGGGGGGACATATTTAGTGTTTTAAAACTGTCGCACCCACGGGTTAGAGTAAATGTTAGAGGGAACCACATCTATATGTCACATGTAAAAGTAAAAGTTAATTCCCAGATCTTTCTCAAAACCGGTCGTTCCAATTTTTGTAGGTTCGACTCGGGGACGAGTCTGAAGAGGGAGAGGGGTAGTGTTGCGGTTTTGAGTTTTGTATAATAAAGGTTAAATTTCCCCCTCATAGTTAGTCACACAAACAACACGTAGCCTCGCGTTAGTTCAGTTATTTCATAGTATGTGTAAGAATAGACCTTTTCCTGTGTTAGTTTTGCGTTGAGTAGAGTAAGGAGAATTGGTCCTTTCATCGCTTCCATTGTCCTATGCCGCCTCCATCGCCTTACGTCTTTTTGTGCTGCCTTTGGTTTTTGGCGCGAATTAACACGAAGTCGGCCTGGAGGGTCGAGTCGGGGGCCGCATGAGGGCGGCAGAGAAGCTGACGGTAAGCGCGAGCCTCCAATCTGGGCTCACAGGGTGTGGCTGCAGCACTGCGTCACAGGGCGTGGTTGGAAGGTTCGAGAAGGTTCGGGGGCGTATCGATATAAGCGGTTGCGCAAAGCCCCCAGAGCAGTTGGAGGACTCGCGAGCAGTTGGAGGCGTTCGAGAGCAATTGAGCAGTTCGAGGAGCAATTGAGGTACGAGGACTGAGTTGGCATTGAGTGGAGAAAGACGCGCATGAACCAGGATACGCGCTCATATGAAAGTGACGCTCGGTTGAGCTTGAAGCCGAGCCGCATATAGTGCATTGAGTTATGCGAGTGATAACACGCTGTGTAACCGCCAGCCGCGCTGAGAGATGCGTACTTTGCCTTCCTGCCTCATCATCTGTTCTGTTCGGGAGACGCGCTACGAGGATCCTTCCACCGCCTGCTTGCCTTCTTCGCGGGACGTGCTGGGACCGTGGAGAGCCGGACGGGGCCATTCCTGGACGACCACGTTGGCGGGTTTGGCCTGAACAGCATCCTGCCTGCAATTCCCTGTGTGAGTGTGAACGGGCCCGAGTCTGGGAATTAAGGATAAGACTGACTAAGTGCTGCTCTGTGTCTCTGCGTCTACCGATCATTGTACATACTTGTGGGAATAATAATTAAACCTGTGTTCTTCTTTCCATTCGATCGTTCTCGTGTTTTCCTCATTGACTAAGCGTGGTACAAGTAGAATCGCTCGAATCGGGTTCCACTTCTAGAAAACTGCACGGACCACGTGGTACTCAATCCGCTCGGTGTACCCAAATCACAAGTGGCTCGTGCGAGGCTTGCTTCCCTGCTTGCATGGCGGTGCAGTGATTTAGGTACGAGCGAGATTTGGTCCCGAAACCCTACCTTGCGTTTCCTCGGAAGAGGCATTTCAAGTCTCTCGGTTATGCCAGGCCCAGAAAGAACAAGGGGCTTAATCCCCCCTTGGTAAGGGTAAGAAGGGTGGCGGAAAACCGTAACAATATATATATATACTAGTGGGGTCACCCGTGGGAATCCCACGGGCATGGATGTGTGTGACATTTGGACATCTTGATTTAGATGCTGCACATTAAATTTTACAAAATGGTTACTGGCAATTCATCAGATCCAGAAATGGTGTAATGAACACAATTTATATATTTCACATAATATGTGCCCCCTCACTCCTCTCCACCTGACACTCTCCTCTCTCCACCCTCATGCCTCTGCAATCCCACTCCTCCTCACACTCCCCTCCAATACCTCCTCACTCTCCCCTCCAATACCTCCTCACACTCCCCTCCAATACTTCCTCACACTCCTCTCCAATACTTCCTCACACTCCTCTCCAATCCCTCACACTCCTCTCCAATCCCTCACACTCCTCTCCAATCCCTCACACTCCTCTCCAATCCCTCACACTCCCCTCCAATCCCTCCTCACTCTCCTCTCCAATCGCTCCCCACTCTCCTCTCCAATCGCTCCTCACTCTCCTCTCCAATCGCTCCTCACTCTCCTCTCCAATCGTTCCTCACTCTACTCTCCAATCGCTCCTCACTCTACTCTCCAATCGCTCCTCACTCTCCTCTCCAATCGCTCCTCACTCTCCTCTCCAATCGCTCCTCACTCTCCGCTCCAATCGGCCCTCACTCTCCGCTCCAATCGGCCCTCACTCTCCGCTCCAATCGGTCCTCACTCTCCGCTCCAATCGGCCCTCACTCTCCAATTCCTTCCTCCTCACTCTCCAACCCCTCGCTCCTTACTCTCCAACCCCTCGCTCCTCACTCTCCAACACCTAGCTCCTCGCTCTCCAACCCCTAGCTCCTCGCTCTCCAACCCCTATCTCCTTGCTCTCCAACCCCTAGCTCCTCGTTCTCCAACCCCTCGATCCTCGCTCTCCAACCCCTCGCTTCTCGCTCTCCAACCCCTCGCTCCTCGCTCTCCAACCCCTCGCTCCTTGCTCTCCAACCCCTCGTCCCTTGCTCTCCAACCCCTCGTCCCTTGCTCTCCAACCCCTCGTCCCTTGCTCTCCAACCCCTCGCTCCTCACTCTCCAACACCTCACTCCTCACTCTCCAACCCCTCGCTCCTCACTCTCCAACCCCTTGCTCCTCTCCAATTTCTCGCTCTCCAACCGCAAGCCCCTCACTCTCCAACCCCTAGCTCCTCCCTCTCCAACTCCTCGCTCTCCAACCCCTCGCTCCTCACTCTCCAACCCCTCACTCGTCTCCAATTTCTCACTCCTCTCCAACGCCTAGCCCCTGACTCTCCAACCCCTAGCTCCTCACTCCCAACCCCTAACTCCTCACTCTCCAACCCCTAGCTCCTCATTCTCCAACCCCTAACTCCTCTCCAACCCCTCGCTCCTCTCCAACCCTCCTCATCGTCGTTGCAGCAGCATCCTGTGCGAGTCTGTGATCACGTTCATCGAGGGTCTCGTTCTCCCGTCTCGTTCTTTTTCTTGCTGCAGTCTCGTGGGGTCACCCATGGGAATCCCACGGGCATGAACGTGTGTGACATTTGGACATCTTGATTTAGATGCTGCACATTAAATTTTACAAAATGGTTACTGGCAATTCATCAGATCCAGAAATGGTGTAATGAACACAATTTATATATTTCACATAATATGTGACCCCTCACTCCTCTCCACCTGACACTCTCCTCTCTCCACCCTCACCCCTCTCCAATCCCACTCCTCCTCCTCACACTCCCCTCCAACACCTCCTCACACTCCTCTCCAATACTTCCTCACACTCCTCTCCAATCCCTCACACTCCTCTCCAATACTTCCTCACACTCCTCTCCAATACTTCCTCACACTCCTCTCCAATCCTCACACTCCTCTCCAATCCCTCACACTCCTCTCCAATCCCTCACACTCCTCTCCAATCCCTCACACTCCTCTCCAATCCCTCACACTCCTCTCCAATCCCTCACACTCCCCTCCAATCCCTCACACTCCTCTCCAATCGCTCTTCACTCTCCTCTCCCATCGCTCCTCACTCTCCTCTCCAATCGCTCCTCACTCTCACACACACGGTAGTGGGACACACACACGGAAACTCATGTGAAAACAATTTTTTTTCAATTAAATTAAATTAAAGATTTCACGATTTAAAAATAAATAAATAAAGATTTCACGATTTAAAAATAAATAAATAAAGATTTCACGATTGTTGTTCCTGCAGCTGTGAAACGCATTTTCTTTGGGTGGTGTTGGGCTAGCGTCCCTCCATGTTGGGCTAGCGGCTAGGGTGCCGGCTTAGGATATCCAAGGATCCTGGGTTCGAATCCCGGTCGATCGCTGAATTAACACCAGGGGGGTTGACTCAGCCTGTCATCCCTCTGAGGTCGGCTAATTGAGTACCAGTTCACTGGTAATTCCCTGTTTGTCGTTAAAGGCGGCAAAAAGGGTTGCCGTCAGGAAGGGCATCCGGCCGTAAAACATTGCTTCAAATAGGGGACCGAAAAACAACAACAACCACGGTTCCCGAAAAAGGCCAACCCCCGCTTTGCGGGGAAAAATGGCCTCTAAAGGTGGTGTATAATCGCCCCGAACGAAACAGGCTTTACCTCGTTTCCTTTGCTCGAGTTGTTCTGAAAGTAATTCATGATCGAAGACGTGTTGATTGAGTCTTAAAATGCACATCCAATCATCCAGACATACAGAGCATACAGAAGCCGATCGTCGGCCTATGGAGCCCATGACTCTTCTTCATTTTTAAACTTTAATGTATCGATAACTTTTCGCTTTACAAAGTAAAAATAGATTAAAACCAAACGTTATTAATAAATATTGTATTCGATAGTTAGTTTACATTATTATGTAAATTTTTGAAGTACTGTATTGTTTAATTCCATGGTTGGAAAAGAGTTGACTCGCTTAAAACAAACTCTGTATGTACACCCCAGGGATATGGAAAAATATAATTATACTGTGGCGGACACAAAAGCCCACTGGCGTGGTGACATCATTCCACGCACCAAGTGGGCGGTGGCCACGCCCGAGGGGTAGGCGTGGCCTCATGATATACACCGGGCGACCAGCCCGGAACATTTCAGTGTTACAGTGTAGTCTTACAATAAAGACGTTTATATGTTACCGCTTGTCCGCTTCCTCCTTGCTCACAAGCAGCGCGCGTAACGCCGCGCTTTACTGGTGACCCTCGACGTTGGATCTGCCGGAGCGATCCTTCCACACGCGACGCCATCGCCATGGCCGACTTCGTCAAACTTCCGGAATTTTGGGAGGCTCAGGCCGAAGTCTGGTTCGTCCAGGCCGAAGCCCAATTTCAGCTTCGGCACCTCACCGGCGATGACACGCGCTATTGCCACGTCGTCGCCTCCCTCGGGCCCGGCACGGCCGCTCGAGTTGTGTCCGTCCTTCGCCACCCACCGAAAGGCCACAAGTACGAGGCACTCAAGCGGCTACTCCTAGCCACGTTCAGCCTCACGGACGACGCACGGGCCGACCGCCTCCTGGATCTCCCCGAGCTCGGTGAGACGCGCCCGTCGGTCCGAATGGACCATATGCTGTCACTGTTGGGCGACGAAGCCCCCGGTTCGCTATTCCGGGCGCTTTTCCGTCGCCAACTTCCAGCGCAGGTTCGCCTCGCGTTGGCCGGGACCGGGCTAACGGAACCCCGAGCATTGGCGGCCGAGGCGGACAAGTACTTCGCCGCTTCGGACACGCGGGCGAGCGTCGGCGTGGCCGTCACGGCATTCGACGCTGATGTTCAGCAGCGCGCTGATGTTCAGCAGCACGCTGATGTTCAGCAGCATGCTGATACGCACCTCGTGAACGCCGCCACGCCCCGCCCACCGCCGCGGCGAAAACCGCCACCGCGGGGAAACCCGTCGACTCCACCGGCCTGGTGGAGCCAGCCGCGCTCCTCCAGCTCCACCACCTGGTGCTGGTTCCACGCCAAGTTCGGCCACGAAGCTCGGCGGTGTCATCCGCCGTGCTCCTTCAACGGGTCGGGAAACGCCCGGGCCGGCGCTCAATATTGGCGATGAGCGCCGGCCGTTCGAGCAGCCTGCTGTTCATAACGGACACCTTCTCCGGGCGCCGTTACCTGTGCGACACGGGAGCGCAGGTGAGTGTCATTCCCGCCGGCACGTCAGACAAGCACGCCGCGGGTGGGGGCCCCGCGCTGCTTGCCGCGAACGGGACGCCCATCCGTACGTACGGAAAACGCTGCCTCTCTCTGCGGTTTGGAGGGCAGGTTTTCCGATGGACGTTCGTCACCGCCGACGTGCCCATGGCACTGCTTGGCGCGGACTTCCTGTGCGCTAATGGGCTCCTGGTCGACGTCAAGCGCAGACGGCTTGTCCAGGCCGAGACGTTCAGCTCGCTCGCTTGTGCGTTGCCCAGCTCAACGAGCGGCTTGCCAAGCGGCTTGCCGAACGATTCGGTTCCGGCCACGTTGGTCTGTACGCTTCCGGCAGCGGACGCATTCACCCGCCTCCTCGCCGGTTTCCCGGCCCTCACGCGGCCCACCTTCTCGGCGGGGGCCGTCAAGCACGGGGTGGCCCATCACATCCCCACCGTCGGGCCACCGGTCTACGCCCGGGCACGCCGCCTCGAGCCGACGAAGCTGGCGGTGGCAAAAGCGGAGTTCGCTACCCTGGAGCGACTCGGCATCGTTCGGCGCTCAGAGAGCGCTTGGGCGTCGCCGCTGCACATCGTGCCGAAGCCCGGCGGGGGATGGCGACCGTGCGGGGACTATCGCCGTCTCAATGACGCCACGACTCCCGACCGCTACCCCGTCCCCCACATTCAGGACTTTTCCGCCCGTTTGGCGGGCAGGTCCTTCTTCTCGAAGGTGGACCTCATACGCGGCTACCATCAGGTCCCCGTCAGGCCGGAGGACGTCCCGAAGACGGCGGTCATCACGCAATTCGGACTCTTCGAGTTCCTGCGCATGCCCTTCGGTCTGAAGAATGCGGCTCAGGCGTTCCAGCGACTGATGGACAGCGTCCTGCGCGACTTGGATTTTGTCTACGTCTACCTGGACGATATCCTCGTCGCCAGCGCGTCCCGCGAAGAGCACCTACGCCACCTCCGCACGCTCTTCGAACGCCTGGGCCAGCATGGCCTGATTGTGAACCCCGCAAAGTGCCGGTTCGGCGCCGCCACAATCGATTTTCTGGGGCACCGTGTCACCAGGCACGGAGCCGTCCCCCTGCCGGCCAAGGTGGAGGCGGTGAAGGGGTTTCCGCGCCCCCGCACGATCAGAGGGCTGCAGGAGTTCCTGGGCATGGTGAACTTTTACCATCGGTTCCTGCCCCGTATCGCCCAGCTCCTGCGCCCCCTGCACGAAGCTCTCCGAGGTAAGCCGGGCAAAGGCGACGTTACCTGGACCGAGCAGATGGACACGGCGTTCACGGGCGCGAAGCTCGCCTTGGCTAACGCCACCATGCTCGCGCACCCGGCGCCCGATGCACCGATCGCCCTCACCACCGATGCCTCGGACTACGCGGTGGGCGCGGTGCACGAGCAATGGGTGCGTGGAGCTTGGCAACCGCTGGCGTTCTTTAGCCGGCAGCTTCGCCCGCCCGAACGCCGTTACAGTACCTTCGACCGCGAGTTGCTCGGACTTCACTTGGCGGTCAGGCACTTCCGCCATCTGCTCGAGGGCCGGGCGTTCACTGCCTTCGTCGACCACAAGCCGCTGATCTTCGCGATGGGCAAGGTCACCGAGCCGTGGTCGGCCCGGCAGCAGCGTCACCTCTCGGCCGTGTCCGAGTACACGATGGACATCCAGCACGTCACGGGGAAGGACAACCCGGTGGCGGATTGCCTTTCCCGGGCCGTCGCCCACGCAGTCCACCTCGGCATCGACTATGCCCGGATGGCAGCGGACCAGGCCGCTGACCCCGACGTCCAGGCCTTGCGGACCGCCGTCACGGGCCTCCGCGTCACCGAGGTGCCGTTCGACGGCGCGGGCACGGCCCTCTTGTGCGACGTCTCCCTCGGGCGTCCTCGCCCATTGTGCCCGCGGGCTGGCAGCGCCAGGTGTTTGACGCCATCCACGGCCTGTCCCACCCGGGCGCGAGGGCCTCCCAAAGGCTGATCGCCGACAAGTTCGTCTGGCATGGCCTCCGGAAGGCCGTCCGCGGCTGGGCCAGGACGTGCCTCGCGTGCCAGCGCGCCAAGGTGCACCGGCACACCCAGGCCCCGTTGGCCCCGTTCACGGTGCCGGAACGCCGGTTTGACCACGTCCACGTGGACCTGGTGGGACCTCTGCCCCCCTCGCGGGGTTTCACCTACGTCCTCACCATGGTGGACCGCACCACCCGGTGGCCGGAGGCCGTGCCCTTGGCGTCGACAATGGCGGCCGATGTCGCGCAGGCTTTCATCGCCACCTGGGTCGCCCGGTTCGGCGCCCCCTCAGACATCTCATCCGACCGCGGCCCCCAGTTCACCTCGGAGCTCTGGGGGGCGGTTGCGCAGGGGCTCGGGGTCCGGCTGCACCGAACCACGGCCTACCACCCCCAGGCTAACGGCCTGTGTGAGCGATTTCACCGCTCATTGAAGGCCACGCTCCGGGCCACCCTCCGCGACGGCGGCTGGGTCGACAGGCTCCCCTGGGTCCTGCTGGGCCTCCGGACGGCGCCCAAGGAGGACCTGCGCGCATCCGCGGCGGAGTTGGTCTTCGGGCAACCGCTGCGGGTGCCGGGCGAGTTCCTCCCCGACTCCACGGCACCATGGTCCGCGGCACAGCAGCGCTCCGCTCTGCAAGAGACCGCCCAGAGGTTCGCCCCGGTGCCAACGGCATGCCACGGGCACCCACCGACGCACGTCGCCCCGGAGCTTCGCACGGCGGAGTACGTCTTCGTCCGCCACGATGCCCATCGGACACCACTGCGGCCCCCGTACGACGGGCCTTTCCGCGTGCTGGAGACCGGGGCGAAGCACTTCACCCTGGACATCGGCGGTACTCCTGTCCGCGTTTCGGTAGACCGCCTCAAGCCGGCCCACCTCGATGTGGACCATCCACCGCCAGTGGCCCGACCCCCACGTCGGGGCCGCCCTCCTGCGGGCGGACCCCCGGCACCGCCCAGCCCCGCCGCCACGCCGCCCCCCGGTCCTGCACCCATCCCAGGGGCAGCCAGGGGCATCCCACCTGGCATCCCTGCACCCCGGACGCCGCCGATCGCCAGGGGGCGCTTCGGCCGGGTCATTCGTCTGCCCCGCAAACTGGCCCTCCAGGTGCGCGGGAATTCTGGGGGGGCGCGTGTGGCGGACACAAAAGCCCACTGGCGTGGTGACATCATTCCACGCACCAAGTGGGCGGTGGCCACGCCCGAGGGGTAGGCGTGGCCTCATGATATACACCGGGCGACCAGCCCGGAACATTTCAGTGTTACAGTGTAGTCTTACAATAAAGACGTTTATATGTTACCGCTTGTCCGCTTCCTCCTTGCTCACAAGCAGCGCGCGTAACGCCGCGCTTTAATACTTTGATTGGATCCCGAACTTCAGAATTCAGTCGCTGTATTTTTACTAAGTGATAATTTAAATAATGAAGTCCTGAGAACGTTCTCTCCTCTCTCCTTGCCTTCCCCTCTACTCTCTCCTTCCCCGTGCCCGGTCCCGTGCCCGGCGTGCCGACGTAACAGTCGACACATTCAAAACGGCTGTTGGAATACATGTCGCCTATTTTCTCAACTTTAGCTGAAACTGAGACTTGAACCATCCCAGCGACTGTGATGGTGAATTAGTCGAGATAAAGCCGTGAGGGAGACTCAATAAATCGAATGGGCTTTATGTTACAGGCCTTTGAGAAATCATTTCGTTCTATAATATAAACGGAAACTTTCATCGGATTTTCTTCCCGTTTTTTTTCAACCGAGTCTAAAACTATGTTAGCGACTGTGAAAAATGAAATGATATATCGAATTTTTAATATATATCGATACGTTGCCGTCGGTGTCATGTTGGGCGGTGTATGATACACCATGACGCGATTTTAAAAAATATATCTCTGCATTTTCCCGCGTGTGTGGAATGTTCTCAATTATTGCTGACACCGTCTAAAACCATCGATAAAAATGAAATCATATGGTGAGTTAGATTGGATAAAGGCGTGAGAGAGACTCAATGTCCTTGAACTTGAAGTTACAGGCGTTTGAGAATTCATTTCGTTCTATAAACGGCAACTTTCATCGGATTTTCTTCCCGTTTTTTTCAACCGAGTCTAAAACTATGTTAGCGACTGTGAAAAATGAAATGATATATCGAATTTGATTTGAAATAAAACTGGGAGAGAGAGCAAGACACCACGGGCCTACAAAACAGGCCTCAAAGCTATGCGAGTTAATAAAATGGTGGATATTTGTTTATAATTATATGAAGGCTCTCCCAGAATGGGTGGAGCTATGGGTGGAGCTACTCTGCAAACCGAGTAAGCCACACCCCGGACAGACACCCAACAGACAGACAGACAGAATCATCTACAGCTATTATAATATACTAGTGGGGTCACCCGTGGGAATCCCACGGGCATGGATGTGTGTGATATTTGGACATCTTGATTTAGATGCTGCACATTAAATTTTACAAAATGGTTACTGGCAATTCATCAGATCCAGAAATGGTGTAATGAACACAATTTATATATTTCACATAATATGTGCCCCCTCACTCCTCTCCACCTGACACTCTCCTCTCTCCACCCTCACGCCTCTGCAATCCCACTCCTCCTCACACTCCCCTCCAATACCTCCTCACACTCCCCTCCAATACCTCCTCACACTCCTCTCCAATACTTCCTCACACTCCTCTCCAATACTTCCCCACACTCCTCTCCAATCCCTCACACTCCTCTCCAATTCCTCACACTCCCCTCCAATCCCTCCTCACTCTCCTCTCCAAACGCTCCCCACTCTCCTCTCCAATCGGCCCTCACTCTCCGCTCCAATCGGCCCTCACTCTCTGCTCCAATCGGTCCTCACTCTCCGCTCCAATCGGCCCTCACTCTCCAACTCCTTCCTCCTCACTCTCCAACCCCTCGCTCCTTACTCTCCAACCCATCGCTCCTCACTCTCCAACACCTAGCTCCTCGCTCTCCAACCCCTAGATCCTCGCTCTCCAACCCCTAGCTCCTCGCTCTCCAACCCCTAGCTCCTTGCTCTCCAACCCCTAGCTCCTTGCTCTCCAACCCCTCGATCCTCGCTCTCCAACCCCTCGCTTCTCGCTCTCCAACCCCTTGCTCCTCGCTCTCCAACCCCTCGCTCCTTGCTCTCCAACTCCTCGTCCCTCGCTCTCCACCCCTCGCTCCTCACTCTCCAACACCTCACTCCTCACTCTCCAACCCCTCGCTCCTCACTCTCCAACTCCTCACTCTCCAACCCCTCGCTCCTCACTCTCTAACTCTTCGCGCCTCACTCTCCAACCCCTTGCTCCTCTCCAATTTCTCGCTCTCCAACCCCAAGCCCCTCACTCTCCAACCCCTAGCTCCTCCCTCTCCAACTCCTCGCTCTCCAACCCCTCGCTCCTCACTCTCCAACCCCTCACTCGTCTCCAATTTCTCGCTCCTCTCCAACGCCTAGCCCCTGACTCTCCAACCCCTAGCTCCTCACTCCCAACCCCTAACTCCTCACTCTCCAACCCATAGCTCCTCACTCTCCAACCCCTAACTCCTCTCCAACCCCTCGCTCCTCTCCAACCCTCCTCATCGTCGTTGCAGCAGCATCCTATGCGAGTCTGTGATCACGTTCGTCGAGGGTCTCGTTCTCCCGTCTCGTTCTTTTTCTTGCTGCAGTCTCGTGGGGTCACCCGTGGGAATCCCACGGGCATGAACGTGTGTTACATTTTTACATCTTGATTTAGATGCTGCACATAAAATTTTACAAAATGGTTACTGGCAATTCATCAGATCCAGAAATGGTGTAATTAACACAATTTATATATTTCACATAATATGTGACCCCTCACTCCTCTCCACCTGACACTCTCCTCTCTCCACCCTCACCGCTCTCCAATCCCACTCCTCCTCACACTCCCCTCACACTCCTCTCCAATACGTCCTCACACTCCTCTCCAATACTTCCTCACACTCCTCTCCAATACTTCCTCACACTCCTCTCCAATCCCTCACACTCCTCTCCAATCCCTCACACTCCTCTCCAATCCCTCACACTCCTCTCCAATCCCTCACACTCCCCTCCAATCGCCCCTCACTCTCCTCTCCAGTCGCTCCTCACTCTCCTCTCCAATCGCTCCTCACTCTCCTCTCCAATCGCTCCTCACTCTCACACACACGGAAACTCATGTGAAAACAATTTTTTTTCAATTAAATTAAATTAAAGATTTCACGATTTAAAAATAAATAAATAAAGATTTCACGATTGTAGTTCCTGCAGCTGTGAAACGCATTTTCTTTGGGTGGTGTATAATCGCCCCGAACGAAACAGGCATTACCTCGTTTCCTTTGCTCGAGTTGTTCTGAAAGTAATTCATGATCGAAGACGTGTTGATTGAGTCTTAAAATGCACATCCAATCATCCAGACATACAGAGCATACAGAAGCCGATCGTCGGCCTATGGAGCCCATGACTCTTCTTCATTTTTAAACTTTAATGTATCGATAACTTTTCGCTTTACAAAGCAAAAATAGATTAAAACCAAACGTTATTAATAAATATTGTATTCCATAGTTAGTTTACATTATTATGTAAATTTTTGAAGTACTGTATTGTTTAATTCCATGGTTGGAAAAGAGTTGACTCGCTTAAAACAAACTCTGTACGTACACCCCAGGGATATGGAAAAATATAATTACACTTTGATTGGATCCCGAACTTCAGTATTCAGTCGCTGTATTTTTACTAAGTGATAATTTAAATAATGAAGTCCTGGGAACGTTCTCTCCTCTCTCCTTCCCCTCTCTCCTTCCCCGTGGCCCGTGCCGACGTAACAGTCGACACATTCAAAACGGCTGTCGGAATACATGTCGCCGATTTTCTCAACTTTAGCTGAAACTGAGACTTGAACCATCCCAGCGACTGTGATGGTGAATTAGTCGAGATAAAGCCGTGAGGGAGACTCAATGAATGGGCTTTATGTTACAGGCCTTTGAGAATTCATTTCGTTCTATAAAGGGCAACTTTCATCGGATTTTCTTCCCGTTTTTTTTCAACCGAGTCTAAAACGATGTTAGCGACTGTTAAAAATGAAATGATATATCGAATTTGATTTGAAATAAAACTGGGAGAGAGCAAGATACCACAGGCCTCAAAGCTACGCGAGTTAATAAAATGGTGGATATTTGTTTATAATTATATGAAGGCTCTCCCAGAATGGGTGGAGCTATGGGCGGAGCTACTCTGCAAACCGAGTAAGCCACACCCCGGACAGACACCCAACAGATAGACAGACAGACAGACAGAATCATCTACGGCTATTATAATATAGATATATATATATATATATATATATATATATATATATATATATATATATATATATATATATATATATACATATATATATACATATATATATACATACATATATACATATATATATATATATATATATATATATATATATATATATATATATATATATATATATATATATTGTTGCGGATATGAGGATTGAGTTTTTTTCTTATTGTGTTTTTATTGTATAGTAAATTGTTGTAAAATATTGCCTTCCTGCCTCCAGTCTGTTGTATAAAGGTCAAAGGGCGTTCCGGTAGTTAATTCCATAAAGCATACATTGAAGGACACTATAATATCCCTGTTCAGTAGTTTATTTCCTTATTCTGTGTATTAGGTTAAGGCTTTGTCTTCCATTAAAATGACACTCCATTGCACCAAGTGAAATAAGATAGATTCCCTTCATTCTTCATTCCCATTCCCAAAAACCTCCATTCCCCCTTTCGTCATGGCCAAGCCTCAATTTGCCAATTACATCCCCTCCAAAACCACCATTGAACATGTGCTCGGGTCGGGGAAGACGGGCGTGCCCGCCGGTCGTCATCAAGGGCGGAGCCAGAGGGTCGCGCGACCAACCAGGGCCGAGGTGAGCACACCGATGGGCGTGTCCTGAAGGCCGGCGGCTTAATTGCCGGAGGCGTTATAAAGGCGCGCGCGCAAGAATCAAGGGGTTGGTCATCAGTGGTTGTGTTGGGTGGTCAGTGGTTGCGTTGGTTGCGTTGGGTTGTCGATGGTGAGGAGTGGTTGGACCAAGAAAGAGAAAGAGTTGTTGGACCAAGAGAACATAGAGAA
This sequence comes from Myxine glutinosa, assembly GCF_964187855.1. NCBI lineage: Eukaryota > Metazoa > Chordata > Myxini > Myxiniformes > Myxinidae > Myxine > Myxine glutinosa. The sequence continues at coordinate 24,288,251 of NC_136262.1, read as the reverse complement.
CATCCAAGGAGATCATCATCCAGGGAAGCACAAAGCCTGTTGTAGTCCTGGCAAAGCACGCGACGTCCACAGCAGCAGCAGCAGCGGCGGCCACAGCAGCAACAACACTCAACAGCCGCTTGGGGCCTGGACGGCGGTTTTGAGCAGGGCCGCGAAGGAACGGCGGCTGCTAAACGCGCCGATCGTGCTGCAGGACCCATTGGACCGGCCTCCCCCCCTCCAAGCCATCCACCTCCGCCATTCCTATCATCATTCCCCGTGTGAGTCATCTTCGTTTGTTCTGTCCTGGGTATTAATTAAGTCTGTTTAGATAAGCTAGCGATTTTCACTGTGTCTCTAAAATCTTCTGTATATTATTTTCTTATCTTTCCTTCTCCTTGGTTATTTTGAGCCTGTAAATAGTAAAATAAATTTAGTAGTATTTGCCAACCTTTTCGTCTTCTTCTTCTTCTTCACATCCGTGTCGCTTTTGTCTTTTCCATATTGAATATCTGTGGCGCGATCCGGCCAACGTTCAGGAATCGGGTTAGTCAGGGTAACTGTTAGGCCGCGGTGCCATCCGCTCGGCAAACCAACATCCTTATCCGCGGGCCGTAACAATATATATATATATATCTCTATATTATAATAGCCGTAGATGATTCTGTCTGTCTATCTGTCTGTCTGGGGTGTGGCTTACTCGGTTTGCAGAGTAGCTCCACCCATAGCTCCACCCATTCTGGGAGTGGCTTCATATAATTATAAACAAATATCCACCATTTTATTAACTCGCATAGCTTTGAGGCCTGTTTTGTAGGCCCGTGGTGTCTTGCTCTCTCTCCCAGTTTTATTTCAAATCAAATTCGATATATCATTTCATTTTTCACAGTCGCTAACATAGATTTAGACTCGGTTGAAAAAAAACGGGAAGAAAATCCAATGAAAGTTGCCGTGTATAGAACGAAATGAATTCTCAAACGCCTGTAACTTCAAGGCCATTGAGTCTCTCTCACGCCTTTATCTCCAATCTAACTCACCATATGATTTCATTTTTATCGATGGTTTTAGACTCGGTGTCAGCAATAATTGAGAACATTCCACACACGCGGGAAAATGCAGAGATATATTTTTAAAAATCGCGTCATGGTGTATCATACACCGCCCAACATGACACCGACGGCAACGTGTCGATACATATTAAAAATTCGATATATCATTTCATTTTTCACAGTCGCTAACATAGTTTTCGACTCGGTTGAAAAAAAACGGGAAGAAAATCCGATGAAAGTTGCCGTTTATAGAACGAAATGAATTCTCAAAGGCCTGTAACTTCAAGGCCATTGAGTCTCTCTCACGCCTTTATCTCCAATCTAACTCACCATATGATTTCATTTTTATTGATGGTTTTGGACTCGGTGTCAGCAATAATTGAGAACATTCCACACACGCGGGAAAATGCAGAGATATATTTTTAAAAATCGCGTCATGGTTTATCATACACCGACGGCAACGTGTCGATATCTATCTATAATTCCACTAATCTCTGTGTGTATGTTTGTTTGTACGTTTGTTTGTTTGTATGTCTGTGACCGCTGTTTCTCGACAACTACCGGTCCGATATACTTGAAACTTGCCAGGTATATTGCTGGGGACCTGAGGATGTGCCTTTTCAAGGTTTTAAATTAATCGCAGAAGTACTTACCGAGCTATGTCCAAAAAACGATTCAACCAATCAGAGAGCAGCGAGCTATCACGTGTGCCGAACGTGGCGAACACACTCTGCCTCGGATGGCACATTTGAGAGCGTATTCATTTATTTCCCGTCGGCAAACTATGTTGCCGTTAAACTATGTTTTAAAACTAATTATAAAACTAATAAAAACTAATTTGCGATTCATCGTAACTGCGATATACGACCTTCCGGACAGTGAGGACTGCACTTCCGGCATCCAATCACAGAACGCGTTATTGCGTAGGCGTGGCCGATGTGAGAGCGAGCTGATGCTGAGCCCAGCGCGTGCGCCATTACGGTACGTAATTCGATTTCTTCCGGAGAAAATAATAATTTCTCGATTTCTTATGTGCATTATTTCTCCCAATTCAGTCAGAGCGAAGGGCGGAAGCGAAGAGCGTTGTTTTTTTTGTTTACGGGCGTACGGGCGGGGTAGAGCGTACGGGTAGCGTTTTTTTTTTTTTTTGGCACATTTGAGAGCGTATTCATTTATTTCACGTTGGCAAACTATGTTGCCGCTATGTTGCCGTTAAACTATGTTTTAAAACTAATTAAAACTAATTTGCGATTCTTTCGCTTTCCTGCGCATTTGTGCACGCTATGGCGATTTCTTTACCAAACTCCGCTAGCCGTTAGCTTTGGACCAAACCATTTCATGTAAATAGAGGGGGGGGATTGTCACCGTACTCGCAAGCCGTTAGCTTTGGACCAAACCATTGCATGTAAATAGAGGGGGGGGGATATACTTTTAGATATATATATAGTACGGGCATGCCCTAGTATATTAAAAATTCGCTTTTGCTTTTCCGTTAAGATATATTACTTTTTCGTCTGATGACAGTCGTCACAAAAACGTCAACAATGATGCCGACATATATTCTTCGTTTTTATTTCATTCAACATTATTAGCCGGAAGTAAAATATGTTTCAGGAAATTACCGAGAGATATTTCTTCGTTTTTTTATTAGTTATGTGCGCATACACTTTAAATAGGTTTATTTGAAATCTTTAATTTTCCACAATATAATTTACTTGCCATTTATCATTTGATGATTACGAGACAAATTCCTCTTGAGGATCGTGACAATTCATACGCTGCGTGGAAACTTCTATTTCCAAAATGAATGAGACGCTCGATGAAGAACGCAGACTTGAACAGGATGTAGCAAGAAAACGAATGAGACGGGCGAACGAGTCCGTCGACGAACGTCAATGCAAACTTGTGGGGTCACCCGTGGGAATCCCACGGGCATGGATGTGTGTGACATTTCGACATATTGAATTAGATGCTGCACATTCATTTTTACAAAATGGTTACTGGCAAGTCATCATATCCAGAAATGGTGTAATGAACACAATTTATTTACGCGCAAGCACGAAAGCAAGACGGGCCGATTTCCGATTCCGACGGGCCGACGGGCGAGACGGGCCGATTTGGAGCAAGAAAAAGAACGAGACGGGAGAAAAACGAGAGAAACGAGACGGGGAAAGCCGATTGGAGAGGCGAGTGAGGAGCGATTGGAGAGGTGAGTGAGGAGCGATTGGAGAGGCGAGTGAGGAGCGATTGGAGAGGCGAGTGAGGAGCGATTGGAGAGGAGAGTGAGGAGTGATTGGAGGGGAGTGTGAGGCGCAATTGGAGAGGAGTGTGAGGCGCGATTGGAGAGGAGTGTGAGGCACGATTGGAGAGGAGTGTGAGGCACGATTGGAGAGGAGTGTGAGGCACGATTGGAGAGGAGTGTGAGGCGTGATTGGAGAGGAGTGTGAGGCGCCATTGGAGAGGAGTGTGAGGCGCGATTGGAGAGGAGTGTGAGGCACGATTGGAGAGGAGTGATTGGAGGGGAGTGTGAGGCACGATTGGAGAGGAGTGTGAGGGATTGGAGAGGTGAGGGATTGGAAAGGAGAGGAGTGTGAGGGATTGGAGAGGTGAGGGATTGGAAAGGAGAGGAATGTGAGGGATTGGAGAGGAGAGGAGTGCTAGGTGGAGAGAGGAGAGTGTCAGGTGGAGACAGGAGAGTGTCAGGTGGAGAGGAGTGAGGGGTCACATATTATGTGAAATAAATAAACTGTGTTCATCACACCATTTCTGGATCTGATGACTTGCCAGTAACCATTTTGTAAAAATGAATGTGCAGCATCTAACTCAATATGTCGAAATGTCACACACATCCATGCCCGTGGGATTCCCACGGGTGACCCCGCTAGTATATATATACATCATCCTGCTTATGTCTGTGGTTCCATATGTGCCCCTCCAATACCCCACTCCCCATAAAATACAGTCGATAAACTGAAGGATAGAATAAATGTGTTATTGATATAGTACAGGCAGGATGAGCCAAATGGCCTCCTCTTCATCAAAATTCCTTGCATTTCCTTGCATGGTAAACAAGCATGCAATCCGTCACCATCTGTACACACGTTTTGTGCATATTGCCATTTACCCTTACCAAATGGCATTGTTAAAGGAATGGTGTAAAAACTAAAAATTGTAGAACAGCATATACAACACGCGATGGATCAATAATATCAGTGTTTCTGAATCGCACATGATTTGTTTCAATTATTTGGCCCATGAATAGAATAGATATACTTTTTTTTACCATATTGTGGCTCTACGTATATGACATCATCTGGTACTTCAACTGTCAATATGGAGAGAAAAATAAAATGCGTGAAAAAAAAGAAACAAGAAAGAGCAATCAGGGATTGCAGACCCTCGCCAAGACCTGTTTTTAGTGGCTTGTAAGGCTTTTGTGTTAAAACAAATATGGCGGCCGAAGCACGTGATCGATGACGTCATCATTATTATTTTTCTCTCCACCAATTTATCCATAGGTGACGCTCAAGAAATTTCATCTTGATCGGATGAAGTTGTTTTGTACTTCAGATGAAGTCGAATTATAACGTCATAATGGAGGCACCTATGACAATATGACATCTTCATTATCATATTTTATTCCCCATGGAGAGTTCTTTACAATGAGCCATGTCTCAATTTTTTCTATTCAGCGCTTTCGGAGATATAGAGGTGCAAAGTTTTTCGGTTTTTCCAAGATGGCGCCTGTACCACGTAACCGATGACGTCATAATTCTCATTTTAAAACTCCACAGGAGGTATTGTTGGAAGAGACGTAACGCCGATGTTTTCGATATTTCATGGTCATTTTAACAATCGGTTTGTTTGTGTTTCACACTGAATGAAAAATGTAAAGGTAGAGCATGGCGATTGTGATATATTACAGGTTCGACGATACGTTCGGCATGAACGGCATATAAATAAAAATGGCGTTGCGTGGAGAGTCAGCCGCTGCACCGCCGTAATGACATCAGACGTAATCATATCACCCTGTCATGTGACCAGATTCTCAGCTCTGATTCGTTTACGTTTGAGGGGACATACATACATACATACATACATACATACATACATACATACATTCGGACAAACACTGTTCTAGACGGCTCTGCCCGATGGGCTACGCCGTAAAAAGAAGAGGATGAAAAACTGGCAAAACCTTCACCTAGTCCCGAAACAAGGAAACCTTTTCACAGGACTACTTAGCAGGAGGGGATAACTAGGCGAGGTGGAAAAATAAATTTTCCGATCCCCGTTGGGTGTTTTTTAGGATACACCATCTCCGTAACGGATGGCCGTTAGCTCCCGAAGGGAGGTCATTCATCCTTCCTCAGGTGTTGTGTTTAGTACTAGCAGGGTGTCACAGTCACCCTCCCGAATAGCAAAGCCAGTGATTGGTGTCGGTTTAGTCGCAGACAACCTGACTATGCAGCAGGTTGCGCTGGGTTACCTGACTACAATGAGAGTAACTTGTCATGAAAAACAGACACATTTAAATAAATTGTACCACTAAACTATCATGGGTCGTATTTCGTTTTGCCAAATAACTGATAGCCTTGGACATGTTTAAGTTTTAATGACTAAATTAGATTTGAAAATTTTACCTCTCTGTCCAAATTACTGTCGGATTCATCAAAGGAAGAATGGTACTTAGCTGGCTCATCATCCTCATCGTCACATCAGCCAGCAGGAATCCCAAGGCTGCTAAACATGCCATATTTGTATGGATTTCTCCAGAGCAAACATTGTCACACATTGGGGATTCCTCATCTTCCATTTTGAAGTGATAGCTTGGCGAGGTCATCATGGACCAATGCATATGTTGGTCATCATGAACCAATGCATATGTTGGTCATCATGAACCAATGCATATGTTGGTCATCATGAACCAATGCATATGTTGGTCATCATGAACCAATGCATATGTTGGTCATCATGAACCAATGCATATGTTGGTCATCATGAACCAATGCATATGTTGGTCATCATGAACCAATGCATATGTTGGTCATCATGAACCAATGCATATGTTGGTCATCATGAACCAATGCATATGTTGGTCATCATGAACCAATGCATATGTTGGTCATCATGAACCAATGCATATGTTGGTCATCATGAACCAATGCATATGTTGGTCATCATGAACCAATGCATATGTTGGTCATCATGAACCAATGCATATGTTGGTCATCATGAACCAATGCATATGTTGGTCATCATGAACCAATGCATATGTTGGTCATCATGAACCAATGCATATGTTGGTCATCATGAACCAATGCATATGTTGGTCATCATGAACCAATGCATATGTTTCTGCACACCCGGCAGCCAATTTCTGTGATATTCCTGTTTGCCTGTACTACAACATCCAACCAGGTTGGAGGAAAACATAGGCTATTCCTATACCCGATGGTCTGTTGAGGTTAGTCATTAATTGTCAGTCAAGAGTTCCCTTCAAGTCAAATTGGTGTACAGTAGTCACCCGGAACACGTTTTGAGCTCAACTGTAACATAGTTCCGGGTTGCTTAAGGGATGGCGTTTCCGTCTGTCAGTCCGTAAACACTTGCAACTTCTTCTCCGAAACTGCTGATGGGATTGTGACCAAACTTGGCTAAAATTATATTTGTATGTTGCAACTCAGGCTTGTTCACGGCATTAAACAATCCCAGTTTAAGGGGGTCTACCAGGGGTCAAAGTGGGTCAAGGTTTGACCCCTCAAAATAGGTATTTGCTTTGTTCTTTAAAACTGCACACACAGGTGGTCTTTCTGTCTTCTACCGTCTCCTCTCCGGCCTTGCTCCCCCAACTCTCTCTGGGCTCTGTCCCCCAAATATTCCTAGAGGTCGCACAAGATCTGCCTGCAACCCTCTTATGGTTAAACTGCCAAAATCAAGACTCTCTGCTCACCTTCACTCCTTCATTCCTCTTTTCTCCCGCCTCTGGAACAAACTCCCTCACTCTCTTCAATCCCAATCCTCCCTCCAGGTCTTTAAAACAGCTGTTCACCACCATCTCTTATCCTCCCCCATCCAAAACCTTGATCTTTTCTACCCCTGCTAATTTCACCCCAGATTCACTTTTTTGAAATACCACCTTCCTTCCTGGAAGTGCTTGCAGTGTCTTTGTGTTTTATACTTCTCCCACCTCTCCCCCCCCCCCCCACCCCCCCTTCACACACCTCCTCCCACCAAGCCCTCTCCCTCCCACAGATCTCCCGATGTCCCTGCTCTCAAATGTTGTGTTTGTGTGCTTCCCCTTCTCTCCCCATCTTATCTACCGCTCCCCTTATTAAATATTTTGTGGCTGTTTTGATTTTTTTTTGTGTGATAAATGTTAGCTCTTTCACGAGCCTCGATCCTATGTACAAAAAAAACAAAAAACAAAACAAAGAGAAACACAGCAGGCGATTCTGCCAGTCCCTCCACCTGGGTTTCAGCTGTCAACTAACGAGGTAGGTACGATGTGCATGATGCTCACAGTTGTTACCCTGTGCTCGCGAAGCATAAAGCGGGGTTAAGCAATCGGGTACGTATGTGTGCCGTATGTGTGCCGTGTGCCGTACGTGTGCCGTGTCTGCATTTAAAAAAATGCATTTTCTCAGCAACCATTGGACCGATTGACATGAAGATTTTTTTTACCGTAGGAGCGCCTCTGCCTGTAGATTTTTTTGCTGATAATTATGACGTCATAGGTCACGTGGTACGGACGCCATCTTGGAAAAAAGGTTACACCTCTATCTCCCAAACCGCTTAATGGAAAAAATTGAAACATGGCTCATTGTCAAGTACACCCCATGGGGAATAAGATATGTTAATGATGATGTCATAGGTGCCTCCATTATGACGTCATAATTCGACAAGTACAACGCTTGATTTAAATCAGTATGAAAAAATTAATTCCTCTGCAACTGTTAGTCCGATGAACACGAATTTTTCAGAATATGAGCAGCTCCTCCTGTAGAATTGTTCTAATGATTATTATGACGTCATATGTCACGTGGTACAGGCGCCATCTTGGAAAAATCGAAAAAAGTGCACCTCTACATCTCCGAAACCGCTCCATGGAAAAAAGTGAAACATAGCTCATTGTCAAGTACTCCCCTTGGGGAATAAGATATGTTACTGATGATGTCATTGGTGCTGTAATTATAACGTCATAATTCGAGATGGACAACGCTTAGTCTGATCAGTTTGAAATTTATTGAGCATAATCTATGCAACAATTATATTAGAGAATATAAATGTATGATGTAATTACTCACTTGTTCTAGTGGCCATATTGGATCAAAGAAAAAAAACGTTCAAAAACAGAAGAGTTGGCTCACACCAAGTTGATTGCGCAGGGTAAGTTTTCGATGAATACCATCTTGTTGTATTTTGCCTCGATTGTGGTTGCCTCTGTCAACTTTGAGTCCAAAGGAACTGGCCGATTGTTGAGCAGAATCAATGGCTTTGTCCTTGTCCATATAATTATTAGTCCCCTACCGGTGTACACCGGAGGGGACTATAGGTTTGCACTCCGTCCCTCCGTCTGTCAGTCCGTCACGCAAAGAACAGCTTTCCCGACTTTTTTTTTTCTAAACGCTTAACGCTAATGATTTGAAACTTCGTACATGGTTTCCTCATGATAAGTTACAGATCAAGTTCGAACTTCACGGCGTTTCGATCATTTTTGACAAAGTTATGGCACTTTGAACTTTGGTAATTTCCCCAACAGTTTTCCAGACGACAGACTGCCGGTAGGGGACATGTATTGCAGCGCAATACTCAGAATGCTTGTTATACAGAATGTTCTCTTGCTTTTTACTGGGATTTTGAAATTGTTACATCAGTTACAACATGGTTCAATGTCTTTACAGCTAAGGACTGGAGACTATTTGATGAGCTGTCCACTTGCAATCATTTAATACCGACTTGTAGCAGTCACGGATTGGAGTCATGAATTCAGCATGGTTATATGTAATGACATTTTCTTTGACATAATATGTAAGAATTTCAAATTCCATTTTGTGAGTGTCCCTGGACTCTGCATATTATGTCTTTTCAGATGTTGAGCGGTGTGCCCTCCGTGCTCCAAGTATGTCTCGTGGTGGAACTTTGCTTCTTTTTCAATGAAATCGACATGTCCAATTTTG
>NC_136262.1:24176543-24276543 GCF_964187855.1 Myxine glutinosa | reverse complement strand
GTGACCTTAGGGCGTCCCTGCGGCGGCCATATAATTTTCAAGGCAGACGCAAGGTAGCCTCAAGGTACCCGCAAGGCGACCGCAGGGGGGCCCTAAGGCGAACGTGCGGCCAGACGGACGGTAACGAGTGGGTATATATACCAGTTCTTTTTCATATGTATAACAGCACTTACAGTTGTCATGGCTACGGCTTGTCGAATTGCTACGGCCAACCTAGAAATGAAAAAAGTTATAACTCCGCGCTATAATTCCACGGCGACCCCTACGGCCTGTAAAAGATAGCCATACGCCCTAGGGCCACCCTGAGGCCACCTCAGAAACTCTGCGGCCGCCGCACGTTTCTGTCAATTTAGGGGGGGTACGGCCGCCGTATCCTAGCCATAGAGCAAATGTGACTGAGGAGTTAGGGGGTGCTAAACACAAATGGTGGTGCGCGATGCGATGGCGGTGCGCCATGTTGATCAGTCCTCTGTCACATCGCTGGGTTCTTACGCCGCCATTTTCTTTCAGCCTATTCAAATGTGCCTTTCCTTGGAACCAGGATATCCTCTCATGGGCTAATTAAAGCAGTGGTTCTTAACCATTTTAAAGGCGCCGAACCCTAACAAAACCCACCGAACACTCGCGGAACCCCTCAATTTTGACCAAAAAATTAAGAAGAATTGCATCTTAATGCGTTTTCTGTTCTTCTTTTCGGGAGGCAATCTGGGAAATGCGTGGTTTTGTTTTGGCAAGGGCCACCCTCAAATCATTTTCGCATGCAAGCCTGCTCCTTTTCTTTGTTTTAATGTCCACCAGTTTTGAAAACACATGCTCGCAGAGATACGTTGTAATGAACGGCGTGAGGATCTCAAGGGCAATTTTAGCGATGTGAGGATACCCTTCCATTTGGCGGCACCAAAACGTTGAGAACGTTGTTGTGCTGAAGAGTTGTTTTAGAGTCTGGCTTTGCTGAAGTTCGATGAGGTCGTCGAGGTATTGGTCGTTGACATCAGCCGTTGCAACGTCGAAAGTAAACGGCTGCCGCACCCATGCTGGGTATTGCTCTTGGTCGGGGAAGTAGCCGTCCAATGACTTTCCCAGCTCATCCAAGTGCATGGCAATCGCTTGCTTCAGCTCCCCCGGTACAACAGTGCCTCCAACTTCAGACTCATCTTCGATCCCGCTCACGCACTCGTCCAGTAGCGAAAAGTTCGCGAAGTTGTCGTTCTCTGGTCGCCGCCTCCACAACGGTAACTTCTTTCGGAAAGCACTCAGCTTTTCTTCAGATTCGATGACATTCACTCCACCACCCTGCATCTGGCAATTGAGATGATTGAGTGCGTCGAAGATGTCAGCCAAGTATGCCAAGGCGAGGATGAACTCTGACTCTTGGAAGTGCATTGCATGGCAATGCTGGTGTTCTCGCAAAAACAGGGCTAATTCTACACGCAAGGCAAAAACGCGGCTCACTATCTTCCCTCGTGATAACCATCGAACGTTAGAGTGGTAGAGAAGGACTTCGAATTCAGAGCCGATTTCATTGCACAGCTCTTTGAAGATGCGATGATTCAGAGCACGGCTTCACACGTAATTCACAGTTTCAACGACGATTTTCAGAACATTGGCCAGTTTTGGAGGCAGGGTTTTTGATGCCAGCGCGTGTCTGTGCAGGACGCAGTGCGTGATGATGATGTGTGGTGCATCGGCCTTCACCAACGCTCCAAAACCGGAGTTGCATCCCAGCATGGCTGGAGCTCCGTCCGAGCAAACTGCAGACACCATGTTCCACGAGAGGCTGTTGCTTCTGAAGAAGTCGTTCACAAGCTTCTTCACGTCACCTGCCTTCGTCGTTGTTGTGAGAGGCTTGCAGAACAGAAAGTCTTCCTTGATCTCGTCTCCTTTGACATAACGCACAAATAAGATGAGCTGCCTCAAATTCGAAACATCGGTGGTCTTGTCGAGTTGAAGGCTGAATTTCGGCGGGCTCGCAACTAAATCTGCAACTAAATTGGCGAGGATGTCATCACTCATGTCGTCGAATCTGCATCTGATGGTGTCATTTGAGAGTGGAACGAGAGACAACTTGTTTTCAGCAGCTTTTCCCAGCATGATGTTGGCCATCTTCAACCCGGCCGGTTTGATGAGTGTCTCGCCAACGGTGTGCGGTTTGCCCTGCTTTGCGATCAGGTACGCAACTTCATACGACGCGGTGAGGATCGGTTTGTCAATTGGAACGAATGCGAGAGTGGGAAAGGTAGCATTTGCGTCGAATAGAACTCTCTTCAATTTGAATTCATCCAGCGTTGCGTATTTGTACTGCCCCTCGCCGTGCAGTTTTTTGAAGTGTTCCCGTAGTTTTGCTGGTGCTTGGCTGGAGTTGCTCAACTTGACATTGCAAAGCATGCATTGAGGACGCTGACTTCCGTCCCGTTCCGTCAAACACGTGAACCCGTACCACACGTAATCCTCTGACCAATTCCTTTTTTTGCTCGACATACTGCAAAAAAAAAAAAAAAAGGAACAAACTGATCTTAATTGAGTTCGGGCAAATAATTATATGACAAAAATTAAAAAAGGAACATGCTTAAATATAATCAGTACCCCTCTGAAAACTGAGAAATTTTAACGAAGAAAACATAACTTATAGTTGCGATGACGGGATTTATTATCTACTCAACTCTATGTCACCTCCAATCCCATTATAATATTACATAGAAAACTACGAATTGTTAGTTTTGATTGGTGACCAAAGGAGTTATATCACCTCCACCTAATTTTCTGAGTAATTCAATCATATTTTATAATCACCATCCACTTTTGACTTTAATATAGCTCTGAACCCGCCCTGCATATCCACAAACATTCCCAACTTACTTTTCAATTAATCAGTAACTCCAAAGTAAGGCACGACCAATGACGTATGGCACACGGCAAGCTAATCGAGGCAATTCACTGGAATTTCCGAACACCTGCAAAGTCCCAAATCCAGGAAGTAAGGAAGCAAGTAAGCACCATCAACAGAAGAATTAGTAAGTTGCTCATTGATTCAACTTACTACAGTCAGTGTGAAACAACTTATCTTAAACACAGACCAGAGAAACCATGAATGGGATGGGAATACAATTACAAATAACATTTCCATTCGTTCGTAACATACAAAGCAAAATAATAATAATATTAATAATAAGCGTAATTACACATAGATTCAAAATTGATACAAAACAAAAAAAAACAAATTGCAATGCGTTTCGGACGACCTCCGCTGAACCCCTGAGACTGGCTCACTGAACACCTGGGGTTCGGTCGAACCCAGGTTAAGAACCACGATTTAATTATTAAAGCATGTAATAAAAGTATGGATTCGGATTTGAGGATCGAATCCAGTACACCAAATAATACAAAAATCTGGAGAGAAATCTGAAAAATTTAAGACATTACCGTAGCGATTCTTGTAACTAAGTGTATATCTTATAACTAAGCTTAAAGCAAGGATGTCCTTCCTCCTTCTCCATATTGCCAAAGCATTAAACTGGACTTTTTCTACTGTTTAGGTCATTGATGGCAAAGGTAAGAGTCACCTTGTGTTCATTGAAATGGGTCATGTGGGCCAAGAACCCTCCCACGTTGAGCGGCCACGTGATCCCACCACTGATCTCTATTATACTAACTGGATAGGAAATTAAGCTCATTTTTTGAAGCCATTTGTCCGCCATCTTTGCTCCCCCACGATTCCCCAAAACCAATGTCATTTACCGATGTAATGTGATTCCTCTTCTGCATTCAAATCGACCGCTGCGGTTTTTATAACCGTAAGCAGCGTACGATGGCATTTCATCAATCCTGTAATAATGCTTTTTCAACCCTGGAACGGATTAAAATCAATTCGTAATGGAATAAAATAAAGTGGGAAGGTGGAATTTTCGTAGGAAATATGCTGATAATTAAATATTAAATTATTTAAATCCCCTCTAATTAAATATTAAATATTAAATAAATTAAATATTCTAATAATAATAAAATCTAATAAAAATCCCGGTGTGTACCCCGGTTTAGAATAGGTACACTGTATCCCTGCACATCGTAAGAGGCGAATAAGGGTTGGCGTCAGGAAGGGCATCCGGCCATAAAAACATTGCCTCAAACAGGGAACCATGATTGTCATGGGGCTCGCAAGGCTAACCCCCACTCTAGCAGGGAAAATGGCCTTAAAACGATCATTCATTCATTCATTCATTCAATAATTAAATAATAATATTGAATATTAAATAATTAAACAATTAAATATAATTAAATAAATTAAATTAAATATTAAATAATATTAATATGAATATTAAATATTAATAGTAATTAAATATTCTTTAAAAATTTAAAGAATAGGAAAATTGGACTGCGTTTACTTTTTAATGGCTGATAAATATAACGTGGATCTGCAAAATAAATTGGTATGTGAATACTTGTATACCATATTTGTGGTCAAGTGTTGGTTTTGTTTTGTTTTTTCATTCCACATGGCACAATATTCTTACTGAAGTGAGTACCATTGAAAATAAATTGCATCCATTTATCAAAGAATCAGAATCAGAAGAGTATAGTGAAAACAAACTTCTGAGTTGTACTTCTGGGCAGAGGAACATGATGGTCATCGTAAATATTTTTGTTATTCTCCTCCAAGACATGTCAGGATATTGCCAAATTATGATAAATTATAATTACAGAATATAAAATAGCAACATGTGTGCACTGTATCATGTGTGTTCTATAATCTCACTGGTGCTTGAACAAAATCAGTTTGAACATCTGCTTCCTGACTTTCTCTCCGGTGATGGATTCCGTCTCCTTTTTCCCAAGATGAAAGAGTTTGATTCGATTCGTACATCCATACACTGTACAGGACGGCATCTTTCCTCAAAGAAACTTGCTGTCAGCAATTTGAATCGAATGTTTTGTTGAAATTTCGATTAAATTATTTTATAAAATATAGCAGGCATTGTCTTTTGAGAAAGACAATGAACGGACGCAGATTTTCTGGGGGAACCAATATGGCGACGAATCTACTTCCGGTGACTTCACAGCGAATGGACCGATTAGCGGTGATTTGGCGTCGAGCCTCCAATCCAGTTAGTATAGAGATCAGTGGGTCCCACCAATATGTTGCCATTGACGGTGACCATTGTGCTTTTGGTTTGAATATGGGCCGCATGGGCCGATGCACTCACCTCGTGTTGAGCAGCCATGTGGGACCAGTATAAGTGTGCGAGCCCTTCAGGCCGAAGAGTCTCATCAAACTGAGATGGAGGGGTTGATGCCAAGCAGTGGGAGGAGGGGGGGGGGGGGCACTAATAATAACTCTGGACCCAAATGAGTGGAATCGAGCCAACCTGGTCAAATCACTTTTTCCCAAATGTGCAGAATTATGAATGTAAAGGATGTGTCGTTTAAGATAGAATGGATAGACGTAGTTATGCATTGGATTTTATTACTTTTTATCATTGGGATGCCATTGTAAACAAAAACAGGGTTAGAGTATAGGGGGAGGGGGAGGGGTGGGTAGGGGAGGTCGTGTAAAATAAGAGGGAAGAAAGAGCGTAAGAATAGAGGAATGGAGGCTGAATGGAGAGGTGTGGGTGGAGTGACGGTTGTGAGCACGAGGTCGGACTTCATGCACCCCCTTCCCTCCCCCGTTTCCCCCCCATTCCCCACCTCCCTTGCAGGTAAAAGCATAAACACAGATATTAGTCAGTTACACTGCCTTCAGAAAGTATTCACACCCCTTGACTTTTTTCACATTTTGTTGTGTTACAGCCTGAATTTAAAATGGATTAAATTGAGATTTTTTGTTACTGATCTACACATAATACCCCGTAATATCAAAGTGGAATTTTTTTTATTCGAAATTTTTACAAAATAATGAAAATTGAAAAGCTGAAATGTCTTGCATCAATACCTCTTTGCTATGACACTCCAAATTGAGCTCAGGTGTATCCAATTTCCTTTGATCATCCTTTGGATGTCTCCACAACTTTATGTATGGAGACTTTCGATGTCTCCACAACTTTGGAATCCACCTGTGGAAAATTCAATTGATTGGACATGATTTAGAAAGAAACACACCTTTCTATATAAGGTGCCACAGTTGACAGTGCCTGTCAGAGCAGAAACTCCACCATGAACTTCAAGGAATTGTCCATACAACTCCGGGATCGAATTGTGAGGAGGTATAGATCTGGGGAAGGGTATAAAACAATTTCTAGAGTGTTGAAAGTTCCCAAGAGCACAGTGAGCTCCATCATTAGGAAATGGGTAGAATATGGAACGAACGAGACTCTTTCTAGAGCTGAACGTCCGACCAAAATGAGCAATAAGGACCTTGGTCAGGGAGATGAACAAGAACCCAATGACCACTTTGACAGAACTACAGAGTTCCTTGGCTGAGACAGGAGAACCTGCCGGAAGGACAACAGTTTCTGCAGCACTTCACAAATCTCGGCTTTATTGGAGACTGGCCAGACAGAAGCCACTCCTGAAAAAAAGGTGCATGACAGCACGCCTGGACTTTGCAAAAAGGCAAGTCAAAGACTCTGAGAGCAAAAGGCAAAATATTCTGTGGTCTGATTAGACGAAAATTGAACTCTTTGGCCTGAATGCAAAGTGATAGGTATAGCGGAAACTGAGCACAGCTCATCACCCATATGACACCATCCATCCCTACTATGAAGCATCGTGGTAGTAGCATCATGCTATGGGGATGCTTTGCAACAGCAGGGACTGGGAGACTCTTAAGGATATGGGGAAGAGTGATTGGAGCCAAATACAGGCAAATCCTTGAGGGGAACCTGCTTCAGAATGCCAAAGACCTTAGACTGCGGTGAACATTTATGTTCGAACAGGCCAATGACCCCAAGCATACAGCCAAAGCAACACTGGAATGGTTTCAGAACAAGAATGTGAAAGTCCTTGAGTGGCCCAGCAAAATCACAGACTTGAATCCCATTGAGAATCTGTGGAAAGATTTGAATATTGCTGTTCACTGACGCTCCGCATCCAACTTGACAGAGCTTGAGCAAATCTGCAAGGAAGAATGAGAGAAACTCCACAAATCCAGATGTGCAAAACTGATACAGATATACCCAAGAAGATTCGAAGCTGTAATTGCTGCAAAAGGCACTTCTATGAAGTATTCACTTAGGTAACAGGGGGTGGAATACTTATGTAAATTAGTTATTCCTGTATTTCATTTTTAATTATTTTGTAAAAAGAAAATACAAAAAAAAATTCCACTTTGACATTGTGGAGTATTATGTGTAGATCAGTCATAAAAAATCTCAATTTAATGCATTTTAAATTCAGGCTGTAACATAACAAAATGTGAAAAAAGTCAAGAGGTGCAAATACGTTCTGAAAATACTGTTTTTACTTAGTATTCAGTTTTCAGAGCACCACAGCTGGGACAGCACCGCCTCCAAATGCAAACTTCCCAACATCCACTCACTGTACGGACTCCAGATCGTCGGAGCTCTTTCCAGATCATCATACTGTTACATATTTATGTGAATGTATGTGGATTACCATTCAGGTCTTTGCTTATCCGTGCGTAGTATATTAAGGGTTGTTGTGATTGGAGGGTCAGGAGCCCTTCTGAACAAGTGGCCGGAAACGGAAGTGACCGGAAACGGAAGAGGAAAAGACACGAGGAAAAAAGGACGAGGATTATTCTTCCTCGCCCCGCTCCGACCAAAGGTGGGATCGACCTTGCGCTGCGTGGAAAAGCGGCGTTCCGAAGCCTGTCTGGCGAGAGGAATCACCGGGACGTGTACCTGCCCGGTGGAGACGTCAAGTTGACGTGGGGCCGTGCATCCACCCCGCGTCTGGCATCGTTCGCGGCACCGTCTAAACAGACGCGTGCGGGTCGCCCGTTGGGGCCTAACACGCCTGGCAAGCGGCGTGGGGCTTTTGGCTTGCTTTCCCGTCCCCGCGTCGCGTGGCCACGAGGGGCTGCAGCCACGGTGCCTGGTACGATACCTGCCCGGTGGAAACACGTCCACCCGGGGTTCGTTCAACCGCCCGAGTGCGGCGACGCCGACTATCATCTTGGTCAGGAGGGGCCCAGAGACATTGTGCGGGACCGAGACCAAAAGGGTGTCGTGAGTACTCACCGGGACACACGCATATAAGATGGCCATCTTACTCATAGGGAATTGATTGTGGCTGGGGAATTGTTGATGGTAGTGTATTGTTGATTGCTCGGGGAAAATCTCCGTGGTTGTGTCATTGAAATATTGTTGATGGTTGTGTCATTGAAATTGTATGGTATCATTACCATTGAAATATATCCTTGAACGTCAGTTGTCTCTTGGGTGAAATTCATATGGATTGCGTGGCGAAAGCGCATATATAATACAGCTTTCTGGCGAAGTTCCTCTCACGGTCCGGGGGTCACTGAGACCAGGTATTCACCGAGGGGACCACGTAACAGAATTGGGGGCTCGTGCAAATTACGATTTGCGGTTTCGCAATTGGGTCTACGTCCGGGATTTAAAATTGTATAAAATAATAAAATAAGAATTTTTTATTAATTAAAATTTATTAATTAATTATATTAATTGGTAAAAAAATTTTGAGAAATTGGGGTAAAGTCTTGGGTGAAGGTTAACAGGTGTTAACGATAGGCACCATGGCGTTTGTGGCACAGAACTTTGGGGTAACCCCGAGTGAGGCACAGTTCCGAGCGTTGCTAAAGTCGGACCTCTTGAAATTGGCCAAACATTTTAACTTGGAGGTCCGAACTAATTTGAGGAAGGCAGAGTTGCAGGCCACGGTGATAGAATCTATGGTGGGATTAGGAACATGGGACGAGTTAGCCTGGCAGTGGCTACCCGAAGAGCCAGAAGACGTTGAGCTCTGGAAACTGGAGTTGCAATTACGGAGCCAGGAACGGATCAAAGAAGAAGAAAGGAAAGCAGAAAAGGAAAGAGCAGAAGAAGAAAGGAAAGCAGAAAAGGAAAGAGCAGAAGAAGAAAGGAAAGCAGAAGAGAGGAGAGAAGAGAAACAAGCAGAGGAAAGGAGAGTGGAACGAGAACTCCAGGAAAGGTTAGCAGAAGAAGAAAGGAAAGCAGAAAAGGAAAGAGCAGAAGAAGAAAGGAAAGCAGAAGAGAGGAGAGAAGAGAAACAAGCAGAGGAAAGGAGAGTGGAACGAGAACTCCAGGAAAGGTTAGAAGGGCGAAAAGCGGAGGAGAGGAGAGCTGCAAGGGACCTCGAAGCAGAGGAGAGAAAAGCGGAAAGGGAATTAAAGGAACGTGACATGGAGCTTCAGCAAGAAATCAAATTCAAGGAGCTGGAGTTAATGAGAGAACGGGGAGAGGCACCACCCTTGCTGACGGGGTCGACACCTAACCAGAAAACCTGGGATGTGGGCAGACATGTGAGGCTGGTTCCACCGTTCAGTGAAAAAGAAGTCGCGAAATTTTTTCCACACTTTGAGAAAGTGGCTCGACAATTAAACTGGCCGGAGGAGGCCTGGACCATACTCGTGCAAAGTGTGCTGGTGGGGAAAGCTCAGGAAATTTATTCGGCGCTACCAATGGACCAATGTGCAGATTATGAGGTACTGAAGAAGTACATCCTCAAGGCCTATGAGTTGGTTCCGGAAGCTTACAGGCAAAAATTCAGGAATGCCAGGAAGAGGGAGAGTGAGACCCATGTGGAGTTTGCCAGAGTGAAAGAAAACATGTTTGATCGGTGGTGTGAGTCAAAAGGAGTCGGGAAAGACTTCGAAACATTGCGGGACTTGATCCTGGTGGAGGAATTCCAGCAGTGTGTCCACGAGGACATCAAAGTGTACCTGCAGGAAAAGAAAGTACCAAAGTTGTGGGACGCAGCCACCATGGCAGATGATTATGCCTTAACCCACCGAATAGGGGTCCACGAACCTAACTCCTCGCCTAGATCTCCGCAGGGGAGGTGGGGAACAGCAGGTGCGGAGAACGACCATACATGGCGGCGGCCTCGAGATGATTATGGGGACAACTATGATACCCCACCGGTTCGAAATCAGAGGGATGCGGGCCCAAGACAAACTTATAGTTCGGGGGGCCCGAGGCAGACCCCGAGTTTTTCCTCCGGGCCTACTTGCGCGTTTTGCAAGAAACCTGGACACTTGATGTCCAGTTGTTACCTCATGAAAAGGGACAACCCAGAGCGGAGTCCGACTATTACAACTCCGAATGCGATGGCTAGCGTAAGAAATCGCCATCAAAAGGGTTACCAACCATTTATTTCAGAGGGGTTTGTGTCACTGGATGGAGCCTCGACTAACCGGAGACCGGTTAGGATATTGAGGGACACAGGGGCCCATCAATCTTTAATGCTTGAAGGCATTTTGCCATGGCCCGAGGAGACGGCAACGGGGGATAGTGTTCGTTTACAGGGGATCAGGGGCGGTGTTAGTGCTCCCCTTCATGTCATCCATTTGGAGTCCGATTTGGTGTCAGGACCGGTCACCGTCGGTTTACAAGCCACGCTTCCTGTAGAGGGTGTATCTGTGGTTATCGGGAATGATTTGGCCGGGGGTCAAGTTTATGGTAACCTGAGGGTTGGTAAAGAGCCCAGCAGGGAAAATAACACCACACCAGCTCGGGATGGCGACAAAAGTGCCAAGTTATTTGTAGGGGGACTGAACTTCAAAACAGAGGAAGAAGTTCTGACCTCTGTCTTCAACAGATATGGGCCGCTGGTGGAAGTGCGGTTGGTAAGAGACTGGGAAACGCAACAGTCAAGAGGGTTCGGCTTTGTCACGTTTGCCAGCACAAAAGACGCCAGAGAGGCAGAGAAGAATTGGAATGGCAAGGATTTGGAGGGTCGGACCATAACAGTAGGGAAGGCATTTCGTAGGCGTCGAGAGGTCTACAGGAGAGGACAACTGGGCGGTAGTTTTGGTGGTGGCCACAATCAATATTATTATGGAGGCTCCCTGAGTTACGGCCGCTCCCGAAGGAAGGATTGGCAAAGTAGTGGCCGAGAAGGAGACCGCTATTCATGGGACTACAGGGACCAGTGGTCCCACCCTAATTATTAGGGAAGTTCTGAGAAGTTGAAGCACTGAAGGCGGCGGAACCGCCGAGCCAAGATTCCTACACAAATTAACCGTGAACGCCGTTCCTAAAGGCGTCCATGTAGTGAACTTTCATGCACGGACTAACCGTGAACTCCACGTTCCTCAAGGCGCCCATGTAGAGAACTTTCCTGCACGGACTAACCGTGAACTCCGCGTTCCTAAAGGCATCCATGTAGTGAATACTCGGCTTGGCCTCCCAGAAAAGTGCTATCGAGTGGCTTAACTTTGGATCTTTGATCAAACCCTTAACCTTCATTCACAAGAAACTGGCGGTCAAAGTCAGAGGGTCATGAGATGGAGTTTGATTTGGCAGGGACAATGTCGTTGCTGGTGCTTAGTCCAGAGTGAGTAATCTGGAGGGGTTGTGGTGAAATTTTGGTTGCTTTATTTTTAAGTGATAACTGTGCCCGGGGGCAACTGATAATGTGGGGGGGGGGTTGAGTTATCTGGTTTGTTTCTCCAAATTGGCCGGCAAAGAAAGTTTTCGCTGGGTTCAAACTTTCTTTCTTGAAGGGGGGGAGTGTTACATATTTATGTGAATGTATGTGGATTACCATTCAGGTCTTTGCTTATCCGTGCGTAGTATATTAAGGGTTGTTGTGATTGGAGGGTCAGGAGCCCTTCTGAACAAGTGGCCGGAAACGGAAGTGACCGGAAACGGAAGAGGAAAAGACACGAGGAAAAAAGGACGAGGATTATTCTTCCTCGCCCCACTCCGACCAAAGGTGGGATCGACCTTGCGCTGCGTGGAAAAGTGGCGTTCCGAAGCCTGTCTGGCGAGAGGAATCACCGGGACGTGTACCTGCCCGGTGGAGACGTCAAGTTGACGTGGGGCCGTGCATCCACCCCGCGTCTGGCATCGTTCGCGGCACCGTCTAAACAGACGCGTGCGGGTCGCCCGTTGGGGCCTAACACGCCTGGCAAGCGGCGTGGGGCTTTTGGCTTGCTTTCCCGTCCCCGCGTCACGTGGCCACGAGGGGCTGCAGCCACGGTGCCTGGTACGATACCTGCCTGGTGGAAACACGTCCACCCGGGGTTCGTTCAACCGCCCGAGTGCGGCGACGCCGACTATCATCTTGGTCAGGAGGGGCCCAGAGACATTGTGCGGGACCGAGACCAAAAGGGTGTCGTGAGTACTCACCGGGACACACGCATATAAGATGGCCATCTTACTCATAGGGAATTGATTGTGGCTGGGGAATTGTTGATGGTAGTGTATTGTTGATTGCTCGGGGAAAATCTCCGTGGTTGTGTCATTGAAATATTGTTGATGGTTGTGTCATTGAAATTGTATGGTATCATTACCATTGAAATATATCCTTGAACGTCAGTTGTCTCTTGGGTGAAATTCATATGGATTGCGTGGCGAAAGCGCATATATAATACAGCTTTCTGGCGAAGTTCCTCTCACGGTCCGGGGGTCACTGAGACCAGGTATTCACCGAGGGGACCACGTAACAATACAAAAAAATGTGCAAAAACAGATCCTTGCAACAACAGACCAATTGGCCTGCTCCCAATTATAAGCAAAGTCATGGAATCCATCATTGCTTCGGATATGAAATCTTTCCTCTTCTCCAATGGCTTGATCTCTGATCATCAATATGGTTTCAGACCAGGTAACTCGACTCTGGACATGCTGCTTCTGCTGTCTCAACAATGGATGGAGGTCCTTAATGCCAAACAGGAAATCAGAGCTGTCTCCCTTGACATATCACGTGCCTTCGATACGGTCTGGCACCCCGCTATGCTCACCAAACTCTCCTCCTATGGTATCCATGGAAATCTCCACGCATGGCTTGCGGACTTCCTCTCTGGTCGTAGTCAACGTGTGGCCCTGAATGGATTTCTCTCATCTCCCCTTCCTGTTCAGGCTGGAGTTACCCAAAGCAGTGTTCTGGGCCCTGTGCTATTTCTGGTCTTCATCAATGATCTCTCGGACTCTCTGGAAAATCCTCTCCATCTCTTTGCTGATGACTCCACTATCTGCCGCTCCATTCCTCATCCCTCAGATCGGCAGTCTGCAGCCTCCTCACTCTCTGCAGACCTGGACAAAATCACAGACTGGTCAAACAAGTGGAACATGTCTTTCAATCCTGACAAATCTCACACTCTTACTATGTTTCTCAGAAAAGACCAACTGGACAACCCTCCCATCCACTTTCTCAACAATCCTCTCCAATAAGTTCTGTCACTCAAGCTTTTGGGTCTCAGTATCTGCCATGATCTTTCCTGGGAAAACCACATTTCCAAGTTGGCCTCCAGCGCTCCCCTAGCTCTATCTGTGCTTTGTCCCCCAAATATTCCTACAGGTCGCACAAGATCTGCCTGCAACCCTCTTCTGGTGAAATTGCCAAAATCAAGACTCTCTGCTCACCTTCACTCTTTCATTCCTCTTTACTCCCACCTCTGGAACAAACTCCCTCACTCTCTTCAATCCCTCTCCTCCCTCCACGTCTTTAAAACAGCTGTTCACCACCATGACTTATCTTCCCCCATCCAAAACCTTGATCTTTTTTACCCCCATCAATTCACCCCAGATCCACTTTTTTGAAATACTGACTTCTTTCCTGGAAGTCCTAGCAGTGTCCATGTGTTTTATAGCTCTCCCACCATACCCCCCCCCCCCCCTTCTCATGCCTCCTCCCCCCAAGCCCTCTCCCTCCCACAGATCTCCCTCCCGATGTCCCTGTTGTCTGCTGTTGTACTTGTGTGCTTCCCTCTCTCTACCCATCTTGTCTCCCACTCCCTTTATTGTATGTTTTGTGTGTCCGTTTTTTTGTGATTAATGTTAGCTCTTACATGAGCCTTGATCTTGTATCCAAAAAAAAACAAAAAAAAACAAGCGGATTAGATTTTGGTTCAGGTCCAAATCCAGATCCGGCCTATCATTGGGATAGAAACAATAAACTGGTGAGCCTGGCGGAGATATGCGCTCTACCGTGTGCCGTTCTAGTTCCCACTTTAATCAAAGTTTGACAGACATTTTTTGTTGACAAAAGCTAGATTTAAAAACATAACTCGCCGGGTGAAACTTCAAGTTATTTCTTCTATCGTTGTTAAAAAAAATTCGCTATTGATGTTTGCTGTCTCCATTTTTTTCTGTATGCACCATAGTCCACATACAAACCGCATTTTTAAATGTTGCTTTGAAATACAGCAACGTAACGACGATGATGTGGTCGATTTTCATTGGTTAATTTGCTATGCTGCGTCATGTACAGTTTTGTGAGATGATAATAACGGATAAGTGTGAGATTATAATCTATACCTCGAAAAGGAAAAAAAAATCTCTCTCCCTCTCTCTTTTTAGTATGTGTTCTATGAACGGCCACATCTTTTAAGTTACAAACTCCAAACTCGGCGTACAAATGAAACTTTGTGTGTATGTGGGGGGAATGGGAGGGGGGGGGGGGGTTACATAGGCTACGTGGTCATGGCCTCAGGTAGGGGTGTTTTGGGGGGTCGGAGGGGGAGGCGGAGGAGGCTTAAATTCTTTATGTAAATGTGGACCGCATAGTGCCACCTGGGGCATGGTGGTGGCAGAGGGTATTAGAATTCCCTTTTTGCCTGGGCAACGTTAAGGTTAAAGCACTCTTTGCACAGGTTAAACATTTGTCCTCCTTCCCTTCCTCCTGCCTTCCCTCCTCTCCTACCCCCCCCCCCTCCTTCCCTCCTCTCCTACCCCCCCCCCCTCCTTCCCTTCTCCCATCCCCTCTCTTCCCCCCTTCCCACTCCCCCAAACCCTGGGCAACGCAGGGCACTTCAGCTGGTAATGCATAAGTGTGAAATGATGATAACGGTGAGATGACGGATAAGTGTGAGAGAGTGAGATGATGATAATGGATAAGTGGAATCCCACTCCGATCCACTTTATACAGCCTGATCCACAGTCTGATACTTCAACAGCATGGTCCGGATCAAGTGAAACCAAACTCCATGTCAGTTCATGCTCAAAAAGGATGCATTTGTACATCTCCCCCATTTAACATTTGTACATCTCCCCGATTTAACATTTGTACATCTCCCCCACCCATCGAATCGCACCATGGTAATAAGTGCACTGCCGGGGCAGTGATGAGAAACAATGGAGCAGAATAGGGTAAGGGTGAATCACGTCAAACGTGTTATACAGGTGAGGCCAGGTGGAGCACTTGCGCCACAAAAGGCACCTGGCACAGTAAGACATTTAAATGGCCATTTGAACAGGCAGTTTGGCAAGAGAACTGCAGGCCATGGCGTTGCAGTGAGCTGTGGAGCCCTGGAGCGAGGCGGAATACTTTTATGAGGGGCTGCCAAACAGGGCGCGACAGACCGAAGACGGCACTGCCGACAAACACAAGCGGCCATTGATGGCTTTTTTTTGTTTTGTTTTTGTATACAAGGTCGAGCCTCGTGTAAGAGCTAACATTAATCACAAAAAAACAAACTGACACATAAAACATATGATTAAGGGAGCTGGAGACAAGATGGGGAGAGAGAGGGAAGCACACAAGTACAACGGTGGAGAACAGGGACAACGGGAGATCTGTGGGAGGCAGAGGGCTTGGGGGGAGGAGGCATGGGAATGCGAGAGAGGGGTGGGAGAGGTATAAAACACATGGACACTGCTAGAACTTTCAGGAAAGAAGTCGGTATTTCAAAAAAGTGGATCTGGGGTGAAATTAATCGGGGTAGAAAATATCAAGGTTTTGGATGGGGGAAGATAAGAGATGGTGGTGAACAGCTGTTTTAAAGACCTGGAGGGAGGAGTTGGATTGAAGAGAGTGAGGGAGTTTGTTCCAGAGGCGGGAGAAAAGAGGAATGAAAGAGTGGAGGTGAGCAGAGAGTCTTGATGGGATCCTATACACTAAGTATTGAAATCAAGACATTAGTGATTCTTATAACTGTGTATTTATTTATTTATTTATTTAACAATGTCCCTTTGTCCTTCATTCCCCAGCAATAGAAATTTAAAATGTAGATTGTATGAGAGAATGCAATGTACAATACTGTGACGGTTGTCAACGCAGGGTCGGATTTAATTCACCCCCATGCAGGCAAAAGTACAAACACATAGATATTAGTCAGTTATTTCCTTAGTATTCTGTTTAGAGGTTAGGTAAGTCATATTCATGTGATCAATGCATGGAGAGGACAAGGTTAGCCCATTTTTCTATTTCCCCATTTCTCAATTTCCTTTTCTCTCTATATTTCTCCATCTCTCTGTATTTATCTATCTCCTTCCCGAGTTTGTAGATAATTAATTTAGTGCGGGGATAGTTTGTCGTGAATGACCACCATATGATCCCTGTTTGATGAATTATGATGTAATGTAATTTGCCCAAAATCTGCAATGAATCCTGATTTGATGTCCTTTTTCACTTCTGGCACTCAAAAAGATTCTTGATATTAAAGATAAAATCACGAGAGACCATTCATTTTTTCCCCTTTAGGACATAAGACTTTAGGACATCCTTTAGTGCCTTTAGGACTCTGAATGTTTTTAAGATGGAGGTGTCAACCTTTGTTGCTTGGAGATGTAGGCCTCGGAGAAAATATTTATTTGCGATATTTTTGTTTTATTTGAAATTTTTGATGAAAAAGTGGATATGTTAGAAATATCCTGGCCATGTATCAAAAACCATGCCAATGTTGGTTCGTTTTTATGACTTGTAGATTCAGGGGAGCCAAAAACGTGATTTCGTATTTTTTGATCCTCGGGCACGATAAATTTCCACATGTGTGGGCTCGTGCACAAACCTATCACTGCTCATGATCATCTTAAGACTTAGTTTTTTTTATTGTCCATGATAATGGTTTTACAGAAGGTTCATCAGGAAGAACCAGAAGAAGTAAAGAGCAAAGATGGAGTCATCAGGAGGAACCTGAACAGGATTCGGGCTTCAGCTGCTACTCCACAACCCTCAAACCCATCCAGGCGCAGTAGACATCAGGAGACATCAGGATGCTTTTACTTGAATTACGAGGATATTACTAGACAATTGAGAAACATATGGAATGGGGAATTGGGACCTGTGTTCCCAGCACCATGTTGCCCAAGGGTTCAGTTTGCAGGACTAAAACGCAAAACTGGCCGACTCAAGCTCCGACCAATAAAGGAGCCTTTCCTTTAAGTTTTCTGCATCACCGCTTCCTCCGTGGCTAAGCTGTCCGAGCGAAATCAAATTCCAGAGACACAATTGTCCATTTTTGCGTTTGTTCTTACGCCTTCCTTTTTTTGGCGGACGATCCGATAGAAATCCGCTCAACGTGAAATTTACCATTTCAGATTTAGCATCTGTGGATGAAAATCTCAGCTTTCTACCTGCACCAGAAATGTAAAGACATAAATGGGGAAAATATATTCATCTTCCTGGAGTAAAAAAATCCAATGAAGTGTCCATTTAAAATCACCAGGACATCACTGTATTAAAAGATTTATCTCAAAAGCAGTCCTCACAAAATACTGTGATGCTGAGGCACTTGTACTTCGACTGACAACAAGGAATGCTCTTGGAAGGTGCACCATGTGTTCACAGCGCAGTTTTCTTTATGGTATTGGCACATTTTGCCTGAATGGCTGATGGAGAGAACCTGCCAGCTGCTATCTAAAGCCATCTCTTGTTTTCCATCTCTCTGTTGGGTATTTGTTCTTTGGTCAGGAACAGCTTCAGGAGTCCCCCATGGAATACAGAATTGCTAGGTTGGGTGCAATGCCAATAAATCGCAAAATAACCCACCGGCATGGAGAAAGCATATCTTGCAGCCACTAAGCCAAGTAGGTTAATTGGTTGATTTTACTAATGAAGCTAATTGTATCCTGGGATGATGTAGTAGTTCTCAAGTATCAGTGATGTTTAATGGAGGCCTCAAGTGGATTCCATTGTCGTTGCCTTTGAAAAGATGCTCAATGTTTATGGAAAGATTTAATGCGATTGTATTTGCCTCTAGCCTTGCTTGGTGTGTGTTTGTGTGTGTGCATGTGCGTATCTCTTTGGTTGCTATCTCCAAATGTGTGCTTCTGCAGCTCGATGGAATACTGCTCTCCCCTCTGGGCTGGTGCTCCTGCCTCACACTGTAGAAACCAAAGCTTTCAGAATCATTGGAATCTCCCGCGATGAAGTCAACTCTGAGGGCATTTCACTCTCTCACCGCAGGCAGGTTGGTGGTCTTTCTGTCTTCTACCGACTCCTCTCCGGCCTTGCTCCCCGAGGTTTGTCTGTGCTCTGTCCCCCAAATATTCCTTCAGGACGCACAAGTTCTGCCAGCAACCATCTTATCGTGAAACGACCAAAATTAAGATTCTCTGCGACTCTTTCATTCCTCTTTTCTCCCTCCTCTGGAACAAATCGCACACTCTCTTCAATCCCACTCCACCCTCCAAGTCTTTAAAACAGCTGTTCACCACCATCTCTTATCTTCCCCCATCCAAAACCTTGATCTTTTCTACCCCCGCTAATTCACCTCAGATCCACCTCTTTCAATCTCCGACTTCTTTCCTGAAAGTCCGAGTAGTATCCATTTGTTTTATACCGTGTACCTCCTCCCTACCCCCCACCCCAGCCCTCTCCCTTCCACAGATCTACCTGTTCTCCACTGTTGTACTTGTGATTGTGTGCTTCCCTATCTCTCCCGTCTTGTCTCCCACTCCCTTTATTACATATTTTTTGTGTCTGTTTATGTTTTTGTGTTTTAAGTGTTAGCTCTTACACAAGCCTCGACTTTGTATGCAAAAATAAAAAACCTCCCAGGTCACGATGTATCCACCTTTGTGTTTGTGTGTAATATATGTGTAATATGTCACGCACAATATGTGTATATAATATGTGTGTGTGTGTGTGTGTGTGTGTGTGTGTGTGTGTGTGTGTGTGTGTGTGTGTGTGTGTGTGTGTGTACGGTATATAATATACTGTTTGTGTCATATGTCACGCACAATATGTGTGTACACAATACACTACTGCACAACATGTCACACATAGTGTGTGTATACAATATGTATATCAGAGAGTACCCTAGTACTCTCTATGTAGGGATGGCGCGGAAAAAAACGTCGGTCCCATCTGCTACATGCAAAACTATAGTTGGGATATCTTCTTTAAAAACTCGCTTCGGCTACATATGAGAGCCTACCTGGTGTGTTCACCTGATTGTCGAGGCAGGGATCACTTTCAGTTCTCCAGACCAAGGCAAAAGCAAAATAAAGCGAAATTTCATCTTCTTGTTCATAATAATAAGAATCTTCTTCAGACGGCATAATCCCGAGCTGCGTCTATCAATGGCAATGATTCTGCTACCATTTGAAAGAGTTTTACTTCCTGCAACATCCTTTGGTATTATATTTCTCGTAGCTTGAAAGGATTCCATGAAAGGTCCAGAAAACGACATTCCTATGTAAAAGATAGGACTGGGGTAGGCGTGGCTATGACTGTCAATCAGCTTGATGGGGGCGGAGCCGTTGGACACATTTACCTCAGTGTCAGCGTTATGCGCGATAATGTTATGTCGGATCAAATAATATCAGTAGAAATATCATGTCTCGGGAAATGCCTTGTTTTTCATTGTTACATTTATAAAAAAATAAAATATTAGCGAGGTACCAGCGCCATACACCGCACACGGGACACGTGACGTGACCACCTCTCGTGTTAAAACCCACGGGTATTGTATGACCATGTATTCTGGTCCTTCGGGGTCAGGATGCATGTGTTTTGAATGACCATGTGCTTCAGCCTTGGGGTTGAGGTGCATGTTTATGCTCATGGGACAGCCTTGATCGACGGTGTGCCTTGGCCGTGGGGTCAAGGTACACGTCCAAGGCTGTTTAAATGTTTGATTTTTTTATTATAAAAAAGGCAGGCCACGCCTCAGGACTGGCCTCAAAAATACCATCCGTCCTGTCACGGATCAATGCAAAAGCAAACCACGTGATCAATATCCATCTCAAGTCACGGTTTCTCGGCGCCAGATTCGTTACATCGGCGCATCATGGATGGCGTCGTATAAGCAGCCTGAACAAGGAACCCACCACGGGAATTGAATCTACTATAAATGGAGGTGTGTGTGTGTGTGTGTGTGTGTGTGTGTGTGTGTGTGTGTGTGTGTGTGTGTGTGTGTGTGTGTGTGTGTCATACTTTTTGACGTCAATTATTTAATTTTAAGTACCGTAAACTGGGGCTAGTTTGAACATTTTTTTTCTTTCCCATAGAACCCTGGCTAATGTAATAAATATATCTCACTCCTTTCATTACTCAAATAGGGGGACTGAATGAAGCTAATGATAGCATGCATCAAAACTGCTTAGCTGTGCATATAATTTTTTTTTTTTTTTAAAGAAATTAGGTGTTCACAGTAACCCCGCGAATGGGCTACTTTGATTCTGTATGAATTTGCTATACATAGTCAAAGGAACCCCTCTGTTGGGGTGTCATTGAACGCTATAACTGTTTTAAAAAATAAAATGAATCAAAAACAACATTTCAGAAAACTTTTTAAAAATAATACCGGTACTGGATATCAATTTTGGATTGTGAAAAATTTGAAAATCGGCATAATGAGGAATATGACACCATTTTATCATAAAACTTCCGTTAACAATTATATTACTTGTATTGCGCTTTACCAAGGCAATACAATCACAAGAAACATGTGAAATTACAGTAATACGGTTCCAATAGTGAAGAACAAATCGACGGAATGGACGGTGCAAAATAACCCTTTGTATAGAGGTCATATCACATTGGGGTATGTGTCCCCACCCTCCCCTCCGACTGCATTTTAAAGTTTTGCAGTTCCTCCGCATTGAATGTAAGTCCACCCCTTCTTTCCTCTTTTGGGGGACTCAGCAGTCTAACCAACTGGTTTACAGTAACATTACCCTCATCAGGTACGGATGGCCAAACAAATTTATTGTCAACTTTCTTCGATGAGCTCATGAACTTCATAGTGCATTCATCTTCATCGACTATCACTAATTTGGCCACATAAAATTTGACAGAAGTTTTCACTTGGAATTTTACAACATAATAGTTGCCAATGGATGGTACTATGTCATCTGGCAGGACTTCCTCTTCAGACTCGATGCTATCACTTATCTGATCCTCGCTTTCTTCTACTTCGCTTGATTCTGTCTCTGCGTCATCAATGCTGCCATCATCACTCTGTGACCCATGACTGATTATGTCATCGATGGCATTGCTGGTTGGTTCCTGTAAGTCCTCTGCACTTATGCCTTTCCCCGGCTCTACAGATATTTTCTTCCTTCTCTTTTTGGGGGGATCTTGCTGGTCTCCAACCCACGCATATTCTTCAGAATCCCTACGACTACTTCTGACACCGTTGTAGGTATGGCAGCATCATTTTCGTCACTGTCTGGTAGCCGCTTAATAACCCCGTGTCCTAGAGTGGGGTGACGCTTCATGAAATCATTTGCCCAATCAAATGATGGAAAATTATTGTGGAACTGCGCCACCATTCTCCCTTGTTTTTCCAGATAGGAATGTGCCAACATCCGGAGGTCTTTTAAATCAAATGGAAATCCCCAATCAGCGACAATCTTCAAATGATCGGCAAAAGCCTGCTCCTCTTCAATAGTGAATACTGTAGGATGTCCGGGTTTTTTGGTATATTTTCCCTTCAGTTTATTGTGCAGTGTTCCCGCTGGAATGTTGAATGATTTGTGTGCCTCTCTTTGGCTCATTGTGCCTTGCTCCACTGCACGGACTGCCATATGTAGTTGCTCAGTTGTGTAGTTGTGGTACTGCCTGGAACCTTCAACCCGTTTGTACGTTCGGACCATGTTTTACCAGATTGGATACCTGAAAATGAACACGTGTAGGGTGAGGTATAGAATACAGACTTTAATATAATACTTGTGCTTACAGACATCCAAAGAACAGCTTTACATTTGTCAATCAATGTATTATTAGCGCTGAGGAAGCGCCTCTAGCGAATGACTTCCAGCCAGTGTAACGCGAATTCCTGTCACAGGAATTCTGAGATCATATAAGTGTGACGTGGCAGTTCCTGATTGGTTCGTGTTGGGGAACCCCTTCTCGCTGCCGACGTGACGTAAATTCGCGCACGCGCACTGGTGAAGCGCGAGATTCGGCCCAAGGTTCTTATTATTATTATTATTATTTTTGTATACAAGATCGAGGCTCGAACCATGATCGAGGCTCGAAATTCCATGCCCGAACCTCAGCGCAATCCAAGAGGATTCACTTGTTTCCTTGGTGTTACACGATTTTCTATTACCGGGGTTACTTTGAACACGTTCAAAATAACCCCGATTGTGACGAAAACATGCATGGGTAATGGTCAATTGACCCCTGTGATCCTATACCCAAACCATATTGACTAAGATTTGGTACCCCAATAGAGTAATTATTACTTAATATTATGTTAGTATTTTAGGAAAAAATGAGTTATACTTACAAGTCAGGAGGTGAAAGTTTAAGACAGTTTGCTGCATACCATGTGCTCAGCATGAGGTGTCAGCCATTTTGAATCAGGCTTGGTCAATATCATTAATGTCCACATTTTAAATAATAAACAAACACAAAATCAATTAAACTAAATAATATCTTGTTTTATTTAAAACTTTTTTATTATTAACTAAGTATATCATAAATCATTTTCTTACGTGTGTGTTCAAAGTAGCCCTGTGATTCAAAGTAGCCCCAGTTTACGGTACTATTCAAATGTAGGCCTACCTTTTAACCCTTTAGACTGCTGAGACCCCTTATAACTTGGAAGACCCTTTAACACAGATGACCTTTAAGACCCAGATGACCCAAAAGTCCCCGAGGACCCAAAAGTCCCCATGGACCCAAAAAGTACTTGATGACCCAAAGGTCCCTGATGACCCAAATCACCCAAAAGTCCCCGAGGACCCAAAAGTCCCCAAGGACCCAAAAGTCCTTGACCCAAAAGACCCAGATGCCCCAAAAGTCCCTGAGGACCCAAAAGACCCTCGAGGACCCAAAACACCCAGATGATCCAAAAGTCCTTGATTACCCAAAATACCCAGATCACCCAAAAGTTCACGAGGGCCAAAAAGTCCCCAAGGAACCAAAAAGTCCTTGATGACCCAAAAGTCCCCAAGGACCCAAATCACCCAAAAGTCACCCATCATTCCCTCAGATCGGCAGTCTGCAGCCTCCTCACTCTCTGAAGACCTGGACAAAATCACAGACTGGTCAAACATGTGGAACATGTCTTTCAATCCTGACAAATCTCACACTCTTACTATGTCTCTCCGAAAAGATCGACTGGACAACCCTCCCATCTACTTTCTCAACAATCCTCTCCAAGAAGTTCTGTCGCTCAAGCTTTTGGGTCTCACCATCTGCCATGATCTTTCTTGGGAAAACCACATTTCCAAGCTGGCCTCCAAAGCCAGTCGCCGACTGGGCATCCTCCGTCGTGCGAAGTCCTTCCTAGGCACACCTGAGCTCCTCACAACATACAAGGCTTTCATCCGCAGCTCAATGGAATACTGTTCTCCCCTATGGGCTGGTGCTCCTGCCTCACACCTGGCTCGGCTTCACGCTGTTGAATCCAAAGCTTTCAAAATCATTGGAATCTCCCGCGATGAAGCTATCTCTGAGGGCCTTTCACTCACTCACCGCAGGCAGGTAGGTGGTCTTTCTGTCTTCTACCGACTCCTCTCCGGCCTTGCTCCCCCAGCTCTCTCTGTGCTCTGTCCCCCAAATATTCCTACAGGTCGCACAAGATCTGCCAGCCACCCTCTGATGGTTAAACTGCCGAAATCTCGGCTCTTTGCTCACCTTCACTCTTTCATTCCTCTTTTCTCCCACCTCTGGAACAAACTCCCACACTCACTTCAATCACATTCCTCCCTCCAGGTCTTCAAAACAGCTGTTCACCACCATCTCTTATCTTCCCCCATCCAAAACCTTGATCTTTTCTACCCCCACTAATTCACCCCAGATCCACCTTGTTTGAAATTACAACTTCTTTCCTGGAAGTCTTGGCAGTGTCCATATGTTTTATACCTCTCCCACCCCCCCCCCTTCCCATGCCTCCCCCCCAAAGCCCTCTCCCTCCCACAGTTCTCTCGATGTCTCCATGTCTCTCGGTCCCTGCTCTCAAATGTTGTGTTTGTGTCCTTCCCCCTCTCTCCCCATCTTGTCTACCGCTCCCGATGTTATTTGTTTTGTGTGTCTGTTTGTCTTTCTGTGTGATTAATGTTCGCTCTTTCACGAGCCTCGATCTTGTATACAAAAAAAAAAAAAAAAAAAAGTCCCCAAGGACCCAAAAGTTATTGATGACCCAAAATACCCATTGACCCAAAAGTCCCCGAGGACCCAAAATACTTGACCCAAAACACCCAGATGACCCAAAAGTCATTGATGACCCAAAAGACCCTGATGACCCAAAAGTCCCCAAAGAGCCAAAAGTTCCCGGAGATCCAAAAGCCCCCAAAAGACCCAGATAACCAAAAAGTTCCGATGAACCAAAAGTACCCAAAAAACCAGGATGATCCAAAAGTCCCCGAGGACCAAAAAGACCCAGATGACCCTGATAACTCAAAACTTCCCGAAGATCCAAAAGTCCCCAATTAATATTTGGTCCAATGGACCAACGAGCCCCCTAGTTTAATAAGTTTTGAACTGACATTTAGTGATCCTTTCATCTTTGTTTTGGCATACTGCATCGCCTGGAGTGGTCAATGGTCAATTAATTAATGTTTAAATATAAAGATCCGAGTTTCCTTATGTCTAGGCCTTCTTACCTATGGCTCCTGGGATTGGGGATTTGGAAGAGGAACGTGGAAGAGGAGGGAAAGGGGGAGGGGGGAAGAGGGAAAATTGTTATTTAAAAAATATTTAAAGTTATGCCAGACACCCTCAATACACCACTGGTGAGCACGTCTATAAAGTTTGGACTGCAACATTTGTAAATTAGTAGTAGACATCATCTACTCAAATATTATAATAATTATTCAGACGGTGTATTTCTCAGCTGGGCCTCTCTCAATGGCAATGACTGGAGTTTTACTTGGTGCAGCTTCCTTTGATATAATTTGTTTCTCCAGTTCATTTATACAGTTAAATATTTACAGATACTCTCTGAGAGCGTGTTCTCTCGTGCTCAACCGACGCCATCGTAGTTTGACAAGGCCATGCCCTTCCCCACGCCGACTCGATCAACCCTGAACCTTGCTATGCGCATGCGCAGATAAGAAAGCATGTCACGTGTGCAGTGTGTTTGACTAACGTCTTTCTGATGATTTATAGTGATGTATTTTTGTCTGGCGAGAATCTGCTCAAGTATTACCGAGGTCTTCTGATTTTTCAGAACCAGGATTTCGATACTTCAGATAAATACTTTTATATTGTCTTGATAAAGTTCTTCATTGAAGTTAACTTTACAAAACTACTAGTACCCGACTGCAAAGCCGCAATGAGCCGGCGAAGCCAAAGCCTCTTGCCACTATTTTACCCATCACTATGGCATCAGTAGGTTAGGTAGTTGGTAGTAGGTAGGTGTAGTAGGTACCGTACCTAGTTCAAAATGACACCATTTGCATTCTGGATGAGATTAAAATTTATAAAATTTCCTTCTTGATTAATTCGGTGAATTCCGTCTCAACTTCGGATATTTCCGGCCGTGAAAAACTATCCCCTACGGCCGCGAGATTTCTAAAAAATAATTCTTCGTCAATTTTAGAATATTTGACGCCGTTTTCAGCCTCCGAAATGTGGCAAAAAGCTTAAAAAAATTTTTTTTCTTCAAATGCTCGAATCTCATTGGTTCCAGTGTTTGGTGACGATTTTCGTTGAAGATAACCAGGGCCCATGCGGGCCCGGGGAACGAGGTTGGTCTTAAAGTATTTTAATTACAAATTAGAGGTGTATAAGATTGTGAATCAAAAAAGACGGGTGAAACAAACTCCTATTGAACTTTTTCGCAATTTTTTTATACATACTTCCGCATCCGCAAGATGGCGGCCTCCATGGAGCGATTTGGTGCGTCAAAGCTTCGAAATTCTCAAGGGATCCAGCAAAATCTGGCTTTTCAACATAATACGTATGCGTTCATTCACAACACCGGCTTCGCCGGCTATTATCAGAGAGTGTGCTGACACTGTCGACTCTACGTACTAACGTAGGGATGACGTGGATAAAAAATGCCAGCCCCACCCACTGATACAAAACAAAAGTTGGAATACCTCTTCGTACTCTCATAGTAGTTTATCGAGGACACTTGCAGTTCGACATCGTAGTTTATCGAGGACACTTGCAGATTGAGTGTATAATAAGTTTTATTGACACCAAGTAAACAAAACAGTAAAAACCACGAGAGTGTCTTTCACTCCGGCCGTGTATAAATAAATTCCTCCCGAGAGGCTCCACCCACCCCGTCTGTCTCGCCCTATTGGTTTGAGGGAAACCACACCAGTTATTTTGGCATTTCTAATTGTGGGTCCTTGTGTGGCCTGAGGCTGGATGAAGACATTACTCTTTGAGAAACGAGCACAACATACAGTCAGGGTTACGTAAGACAATATAGGAACATGTGCAGTGTTTGACGTTGCTGACAAAGATATCTTGGCACTTTTGCTCCAAGATTGGGTATATGGCTATCCTCTGAGTACCGTACCATTGTGGTATTCCACATTGTAAAAAATTACAGAAGCAAGTGAATAAAAAAATTTATGCTAAATTAAAAAGGCAATGTAGGGATGACAAACTACAGTCTAAAAAACAAGATGGGGATGATGTTGGTTTAGACTTCAGAGAGTAGCTAACAGTATTGCCACCACATACCAATCCCTCCATCACTGCCTCCAGACTATTGTGTAGGGCTAGGCCTAGCTAGAAGTATTGGAAGCTCCTATATTTCATTTCTGCATAAGTACAAGAAGCTCCTGTATAATTTCATGGACTTCTTGCAGTTTCAGTTGTCTTTCCTAATTTTCTTTTTTTATCAACTTAGAGTAACAAATCACAAATCGAGATAATTATAGAATGCTATTATTAGAGATGTTCATGCAGTTTGTAAGAAGTTGATGATCATCTACTGATATTATAACATTGTACTCGGGCTGCTAATTTGTACAGTCTCATTATGTGGCAACACTACAGGAGTAATCAAGTCCTGTTGTAACCAGTGGAGTGTTTGTAGCAGCTTGAAGCAATAACTGATGAAGTGTAAATGAGGCAGTGATGTAGGGATTGTTATGTGATGTGATGGCAGTATGTTATGTGATGTTATGTGATGTGTTATGATGATGATATGTGTTATGTGATGGCAATACTGTAAGCTACTCTCGAAACCAACATCATCCCTATCTTGTTTAAGACCTTTTTTAGACTGTAGTTTGTCATCCCTACATTGCCTTTTTAATTTAGCATAAATTTTTTTATTCACTTGTGGTGTGTGTGTGTGTGTGTGTGTGTGTGTGTGTGTGTGTGTATGTGCGTGCGTGTGTGCGTGCGTGTGTGTGTGTGTGCGTGTAAGAAGCAATTTGGTGACTAATTAAAGGTGGTGAAAATTCCTGCAGGATCTCGCATCCTATTAACCTCACCTATAAGTTTGTGCCTCAACTAATTAATTGGCCTTCAGTAACTTCAAATTATCATTTTGAAACGTGCATGCTGTGCAGTTCCCTACCGACCCTCACAATGCCTCCCATGGAAATTCTCCTTTTAGCACAGTTATGTGATGATGAGCAGGTATATTGAACAACATTTTTGCAGCAGTTGACGTTGTTACACGGATAAATCGACTGTATTGTTACGACGTCGTCTCTGGATAAGTCCAAGAGGGTGGCATGTCCCAGGAGGCCGCATCCTCACACCCAAAGTCGTTTTAGCGTGCCTGTGAATTAAGCGTTGCAGATGGGGAACCATGCCGGAAACGACGCGGCGTTTTTTGTTTTTTTTGTATACAAGATCGAGTCTCGTTTAAGAGCTAACATTAATCACAAAAAAACAACAACAAACGGACACATAAAAGGAAATAAAGGGAGTGCGAGACAAGATGGGGAGAGAGGGGGAAGCACACAAGTACAACATTTGAGAGCAGGGAGATCTGTGGGAGGTAGAGGGCTTGGGGTGAGGAGCCATGCTAAGGGGGGCTGGGGGGGGGGGGGGAGGTATAAAACACATGGACACTGCTAGGAATTCCAGGAAACAGGTTGATATTTCAAAAAAGTGGATCTGGGGTAAATTTGGATGGGGGAAGATAAGAGATGGTGGTGAACAGCTGTTTTAAATACCTGGAGGGAGGAGTGGGATTGAAGAGAGTGAGAGAGTTCCAGGGGTGGGAAAAAAGAGGAATGAAAGAGTGAAGGTGAGCAGAGAGTCTTTATTTTGGAAATTTCACCAGAAGAGGGTTGCTGGAAGATTTTGTGCGACCTGTAGGAATATTTGGGGGACAGAGCACAGACAGAGCTGGGGGAGCTAGGCCGGATCGGTGTCGGTAGAAGACAGACAGACAGACTACCTACCTGCCTGCAGTGAGTGAGTGAAAGGCCCTCACAATCAGCTTCATCGCGGATGATTCCAATGATTCTGAAAGCTTTGGTTTCAATAGCGTGAAGCCGAGCTAGGTGTGAGGCAGGAGCACCAGCCCAGAGGAGAGAGCAGTATTCCATTGCGCTGTGGATGAAAGCCTTCTATGTGGTGAGGAGCTCAGGTGTGCCAAGGAAGGACTTCGCACGACGGAGGATGCCCAGTCGGCGACTGGTTTTGGAGGCCAGCTTGGAAATGTGGTTTTCCCAGGAAAGATCATGGCAGATTATGAGACCCAAATGCTTGAGTGACAGAACTTCTTGGAGAGTATTGTTGAGAAAGTAGATGGGAGGGTTGTCCAGTCGGTCTTTTCGGAGAGACATAGTAAGAGTGTGAGATTTGTCAGGATTGAAAGACATGTTCCACTTGTTTGACCAGCCTGTGATTTTGTCCAGGTCTGCAGAGAGTGAGGAGGTTGCAGACTGCCGATCTGAGGGATGAGGAATGGAGCGGCACAGAGTGGAGCTATCAGCAAAGAGATAGAGAGGATTTTCCAGAGAGTCGGAGAGATCATTGATGAAGACCAGAAAAAGCACAGGGCCCAGAACACTGCCTTGTGGAACTCCAGCCTGAACAGGAATGGGAGATGAGAGAAATCCATTCAGGGCCACACGTTGATATGACCAGAGAGGAAGCCATACATGGAGATTTCCATGGATACCATAGGAGGAGAGTTTGGTGAGCAGAGCGGGGTGCCAGACCTTATCGAAGTCACGTGTAATGTCAAGGGAGAAAGCTCTGATTTCCTGTTTGGCATTGAGGACCTCGATCCATTGTTGAGGCAGCAGAACCAGCATGTCCAGAGTAGAGTGACCTGGTCTGAAACCAAATTGATGATCAGAGATCAAGCCATTGGAGAAGAGGAAGGATTTGATATCCGAAGCAATGATGGATTCCATGACTTTGCTGATAATTGGGAGCAGGCTGCTTGTTCTGTAGTTGCAAGGATCTGTTTTTGCATCTTTTTTGTGTAAAGCGGTAATGTTGGCTGATTTCCAAACTGATTGCAGATGACCTTGAGCAAAAGAGAGGGTGAAGAGAATAGAAAGAGGGTGTGAAAGAGAGGCAGAGCAGCATTTTAGGACCCGTGGGCTGATGCTGTCTGGTCCAGTTGCAGAATCAGAGTCGAGGTTTGACAGAAACTTCTCCACCTTGTCAGGAGAGAAGGACACAGAGTCCAGGAGCAGTTGGGTTCGACTGGTAAAGGTGGGAACAGAGAGAGATGGGTTTGGGACACAAGATTTTGAGGCAAACACAGAATTTAGGCATTTCGCTTTTTCACATGCGGTGTCAACTGTGTAGCTATTTGAGGTAAGGGAGGGGATGGAGGGGGAACAAACACCAGAAACAGATTTGACCAGACGCCAGCAGGATTTGGAGGAGGGAGACAGGTTTGAGAGTTCTGTCTTGAGAGTAGAGATATTGTTTCCTCACTCTCCTGAGGGTAGACACACACTTGTTCTGAGCCTGGTGAAAGGAACGGAGATTGACTTCAGTTGGATTAGCCTTCCAAGAGGCAAAGGCAAGTTGTTTCAGGGAAACTGACTCACCACAAGATTCAGTGTATCATGGACGGGAGGAAGGGTATGACAACTGAAGATGAGATGGGATAAATCTGTGCATGAGTGAGAGAGCAGTTTACTTTGGAAGAATCCCCAGGAAGAGTTTATGTCAGAGGCAGTAGAGATGGGAGACCAGTCCAGATGATTGATGGCTGCTTGCAGACCGTGCTAGTCAGCCTGAGTGAAATGCCAGACTCGTCGATGCTGAGGAGGCTCTCTGAGAATGGCCAGAGAGATGTCCACTTTAACAAGCACATGATCAGAAGAACCGATTGGAGCAGAAGAAGAGCACCAGACATTTGCAGGGAAGTTTGTCATAACCAAGTCTAGAAGAGAAGATGCTCCGTTGACTGAGATCCGGGTCAGGAAATTGACAGATTGTGTCAGTCCCAATGAGTCGCAGAAGTCCTTTGCTGAGATGCCATGGCTGGTGAGAGAGGTACCCAGACCCAGCCAGCTGGCATAATGAAGTCGCCACATATGAGGAAGCTAGAGTTGGGATGAGTGGATAGAAAGAAGTTGGTCCATGTTGTCAGACAGCGAAATGTAAATGGAGTCGATCAATTGTTCTTGTCACTTAATCAACTCCTCCACCAAGTTTGGTCATAAATCGTCCATAACTTTTATGAATATCATGTTATATATCGCTTTTTTGCCTGATCTCTCAATGGTGAAGATTCACTTAAACATTCTTCCTTGTCACACACACAACCTGTCCACCATGTTTCGTCCAAATCCGTCCACAATTTTTTGAGATATCCTGCTAAATATCGGTTTTGGCCCTATCTCCCAATGGTGAAGAATCATTAAAAAAATTATTCGAGCCGGATCCGGATTCACCAAAATTGAATCGATTCTTTCTTGACACAAACCCAATCTCTCCACCAAGTTTCGTCCAAATCCATCCATAGCTTTTTTAGATATCCTGCTATGTATCGTTTTTGGCCCTATCTCCCAATGGTGAAGAATCGCTAAAAATTCTTGTAGCCGGATCCGAATCCTGATCTTCACCAAAATATAATAATTTCGTCCTTGTCACATACACTACTTCTCTGCCAAATTTTATTGGAATCCGTCCACAACTTAATTGAGATATGTTGTTCACAGACAGACAAACAGACAGACAAACAGACAGACAGGGGTGAAAACATAACCTCCATCCACCTTCGGTGGTGGAGGTAATAGGTTTTGAATCTGTACATAGAGAGCTTAACTGGTTCCAAGATTGTTTCTTCAATAATTTTTTTTTTCAGTTTGAGAAATGTATTAGCTATATTTTAATTGCAATGCCTATATTGTTATGTATAACTTGGAAGCTGTAAAAGTCAGAAATACCCCCCCCCCCCCCTCCAAAAAAAACTCATGATGTCTGTCAATTTTATTCCCCCCCTACTGGAATTTTTTACAAATCGCACCCTGCAGATTACATTTGACTTACCACTGGCAGATCCCTAATACAATAATAGTTCTATCCTACTCAAACACACAGTCCATACTATATTTGATATTATCCATACATAGATATTATCTCATTGCACTTGTGAGACATTGGTTAATTGTTCAAAGTGGGGAACAAGAACCCCCTATGATGACCAAAAGCAGGTTATTTCTAACAAGATTGCAAACACAGACTGACAAAAAAAACAGCAGTCTATCTCTAATTGCTTTACACAGGCACTGAAATGAAGAATATGCAAAAGGAGAAAATTAACTAAAAAACTGACCTGTGGGTGTCCCACACATCATTAATAAGATTATATAATACACAATTACTGAACATCATCAGATCCTGGTTATCAAACAGCAATTCACTTGCTCCCTGAAGTTCAACTTCGATGATGTCTCTCGGAGACCCAGCAAATAGATGGGATGTCTATGCTTCAGATAAAATGCTAAGTGAATCTCTTGAAGCATCTGCTGCCAGTTTCTGCGGACAATCCGGCCTGCACTTTTCAGATCAAAAACGCGAAACTAGTGTACCTAGGCTTTCCTTATTTCGCTTGTGGCTGAGACAACTCTTTCTAATTGCTGATTGAAAACAACAGTTAGCTTTGCAGACGTATTGCTATTTTAAACTTTTGGGAGCATACTGATATGTGACTTCATGTGACTCTCGATGAAAGAAAAGTTGATTCAGCTGATTTTGCCTTCTGTTCTAATTATTCATGAAAAGACTTCTGTACTAATTATTCATCAGTCAATTAAAAAGCTGAAAGAAAAATCATAAATTTGTAAATAAATAATAAAGTCTGTAATAAATGGAAAATGCAACGACAGTTTTAATGAAACTCTTTTTTTGGGAGTGGGGGGGGGGGGGGGGGGATGTAAATTAATAACAATTGTAACTTGCGCTGTGGAGATGTTACACTCAATCTAAAAATATTTTCCTAGTCGTGATTTATACATGCAATATCTATCTATAATTCCAGTAATCTCTGTGTGTGTGTGTGTGTGTGTGTGTGTGTGTCTGTGTGTGTGTGTGTTTGTTTGTCTGTGACCGCTGTTTCTCGACAACCACAGGTCCGATATACTTGCAACTTGCCAGGTATATTGCTGGGGACCCGAGGATGTGCCTTTTCAAGGTTTCATATTAATCGGACAAGTAGTTAGCGAGCTATGTCCAAAAAACGATTCAACCAATCAGACAGCAGCGAGCTATCACGTGTGCCGAACGTGGCGAACAGACTCTGCCTCGGACGGCACATTTGAGAGCGTATTCATTTATTTCACGTTGGCAAACTATGTTGGCGTTAAACTATGTTTTAAAACTAAATAAAACTAATTTGCGATTCATCGTAACTGCGATTTGTGACCTTCCGGAC
The DNA here is from genome assembly GCF_964187855.1 of Myxine glutinosa. Taxonomy (NCBI): domain Eukaryota; kingdom Metazoa; phylum Chordata; class Myxini; order Myxiniformes; family Myxinidae; genus Myxine; species Myxine glutinosa. Next base: position 24,243,542 of record NC_136262.1, on the reverse strand, counting down.
AGTGAAGACTTCACTTCCGGCAGCCAATCACAGAACGCGTTGTTGCGAGCCGAGCGCGTGCGCCATTACGGTTCGTAATTCGATTTCTTCCGGAGAAAATAATAATTTCTCGATTTCTTATGCGCATTATTTCTCCCAATTCAGTCAGAGCGAAGGGCGGAAGCGAAGAGCGTTGTTTTTTTTGTTTACGGGCGTACGGGCGTACGGGCGGGGTAGAGCGTACGGGTAGCGTTTTTTTTTTTTTTTGGCAAGGAACGGGCACCCACGTACGGGCATGCCCTAGTATGGAGGAAATTGTATAGAAATGACATAGAGGACAAAAAAAAAAAAGTGAAGTGCAGCTAGGCTACGTATTGGCATACGTAACCTCCGGCATATCCAATTTAGACGGCCGAACAAAAACCGTTGGTAACCGTCGATGTCGTTACGGTCGATGTTAACCTGGATATGAACAATGGTGGATCAATGAAGGAAAAGACATTCACGGCCAGAGAGAAAAGGAAAACGTTTTAATGATTTGATTTATTTACAAATATTCACAATTTAATTATTTCAATAGCAAAGATAAAGGGACGAGAAGCAGAAACTTAGCTTATTCTACGCCTTATGATGATTACTATGGATAAACACCACATGGGCCCAGCGCACTTTCACAGGGGAGGGGAAGGGAACAAATAAACAAACGTAGGAAACCTCATAGCACAAAGGCTATGATGCTCCGGATGCCTCCCAGCACGGCAAAGTGAAGTTTATTATCAGCACGGACTTGGGCAGGTAACGTCGTGCGCACGTGCACCAAGAGACAGTCCGGCAGCCAGCAGAGAACAATGAACATGTGCAAAACGAGCGAGTCCAAGGCATCTTTGTCGTGTCCACGTGCAGAGAGAGGGAGCAGGGAGAGTCCGGCCAAGAGAGAAATCGGGTGTAGAGGCTGAGTGAACCCGGCAGAGAGAGACAGGCCAGAGTGTAGCAATCTTGCAGACACGTGATGAGTGCAAAAGAGACAGGCCCAGAGTGGAATAATACAGGTGTCGAGGCCTGCGAGAGGGAGACCAGCCAAGAGCACAAATGTCTGCGTGCTCAGTGGGGCGAGAGAGACCGGCCAGAGAGAGACTCAATACAGGCACGTGTTAGGTCCACAATGTTCAAGAACCAAGAGAGCAAATGAACCGTGACCGCTTGTGATGTCAGCCATGAACCAAGAGAGTGAAAAAACGTGTTCAAAATCCCTATGTTCACCATCGCCGAGGGTGGGGGGGGGGGGGGATCCTGAATGTGCCCTGACTTCCTATTGGTGGAGCCCGTTACTCTGCCCCACAAGTTCCTCCAAAGTAACTTTCACCCTGATTAGTGGGTTTCTGAACCTGGATACCAAGGTGTGTTTTGGAGCCTGGTGCATTGCCTGGTACATATCCTTTATGGGTGGAGGACCTATCTTTCCTTTTCCCCAACGGATAAAGACATAATAACCCAAAATAAGGGAAAGGGACTAAGATAATGGTCTGCTATGAAATAACTATTCTAAGGTACCTGTATGGTGGTTGCCATTACTTTTTTGTGTTTTCCCATAACCGCAACAAATATATATATATATATATATATATATATATATAATATATATATATATATATATATATATATATATATATATATATATATAAATATATATTATATATATATATATATATATATATATATATATATATATATATATATATATATATATATATATATATATATATATATTGCAACGGATTTGGGAAACCCTGCACTTGGTGTAATTGTTGTAAATATCACCCTCTGTAAATGATGTAATAATTTGTGTAAAGATCAAAGGTCGTCCTTTTAGTTAGTCCATCGCACACACGTAGAAAATCATAGGCCCTTCTAAATAGTTATATCATTATTACGTGTTCCAGTTTAAGGCTCTGTTTTCCATTAGTTGACTCTGCATTGCACTAAATGAAATAAGATAGATCCCCTACAATATCGCCATGGCCTCCAAAGCGCCAGCGCGGCGGCGTTCGCCACCATTGCATTGGGTGGTTGTTATTGGCATCATCATCGCCCCAAACTCCATTGAACATGAGGTCATCTCAGAGAGGAAGGTGGGAGGAGTCAGCCAAGCGCCAGGAACAAGGCGTGGCTCTGCCAGCGCCTCATCAAGGGGCGGGACCGGTGAGCCCTCGCGACCAACCAAGGCCGAGGCGAGCTCACCGGTGGGCGTTTCCAAAAGGCAGGCGGCTTGATCGCACCAGGCGCAATATAAGCGCATGAGCAAGCCTATTCAGGGAGATGCGTGACCCAGCTGGAGCAGACAAGAGAGAAAGAGATGTAAGGGGGTGCTGATATTGTGGCAATAGACCGATACCCTCTAGGGCCCTATTGTCGCCGGTTGTGGAGGCGCTGAGCTGCCGGCTGCTGTTCGCTTCAAGCCCGGAATGTGAACCTCGACAGTGTGCATTCGCCCGGACCTTCCTGCCCTGCCATCGGCTTGGACCTTCTCCTCCTTCCACTCATTCCTGCCGTCATTTCCCCATTCGTGTAAGTCTGACTGTCGTCTGTCTGTCTGTGTTGTCTGGGGTATAAGTTAAGCTGTATAAGTAAGAATTGCACTGTGTCTTCTTCTTCTTCTGTAAATTACTTTCGTTTCTTTCCTTCTCCTTGGTTTCTTTGGTTGTGTAAATAGTAGTTAATAAATACCTGTGTTCTTCCTACCTTTGCCTTCTTTCCTTCACATCCGTTCGTTTTAGAGGTTTCCACATTGAGTTCCTGTGGTGCGATTTCGGCCAACGCATATGAATCGGGTTTAGTCTTTGCTAATGGTTCGAACCGTGGGCTGCTAAAAACCGCTCGGCAAATAACATCTTGTCCGGGGTTCGAGCGGTACTTGTCTCCCTGTTTTGCGGAGGGATTGGTGAAGGTATTCGGGAGAACACCTTGACCAATAACCCTGATCAGTCCCACCTCGCAAAGGAGCGTTAAAAGTACCAGGACCGGCGGAGACGGCCAGCTTAACAGGACAAGGGGATTAACCCCACCCCCCTTGCTAACGGGAGAGCCGTCCCCCATTTCCGTAACAATATATATAAATGAAATGAATGAATGATCGTTTTAAAACCATTTTCCCCGCTAGAGCAGGGGTTAGCCTTGCGGGCCCCAAGACAATCATGGTTTCCTGTTTGAGGCAATGTTTTTGTGGCCGGATGCCCTTCCTGGCGCCAACCCTTAGTCGCCTCTTACGATGCGCAGGGATACAGTGTACCTATTCTAAACCGGGGTACACACCGGGATATATATATATATATATATATATGCCTGAAACATTGACTGTCTTTCTTTGAAAATGGTGTATTTCTCACCCTTATCTTTTTTTTATGATATTTCACCGATGCAGAATTACCTTTTTTATAACTTCTCTTTTTATAGTATAGTATATATATATATATATATATATATATATATATATATATATATATATATATATATATATATATATATATATATATATGTAGTCAATCGGATGAAAATCTACATATATATTATACATATATATTAGAAGTCAATTTGATTGTGGGACGAGTCTTGTTTCCCAGATAATAGTCTCATTGCGCAACTTAATCACTCGGCTGTCCAGACCGACTTACAGTCCCATAACTGGGGTATGGTTTCTGCCTCAGGGCATTGTTTTGTTAAAGCCCTCTCCTTAGTAGTTCAACTTAGCCTTTGACATTCCCCATGGGTGGTTTCGATCCCCAGGCACATGACAATATGATTCCATCAGACTACTGTCCCATACACAGACATATTTGATATATTGATGTCTCCATTATTGATAAGTATAATATGATGAGTTCCCTTAAATTGAACGTCGATGCAGGATGAGGCCACTAGACCCATCAAAGCCTGCACTAGCATTGCCAACATTTAGTTGTTTATCCGTGCTATATCCTCTTCTTAAATGCTGATCATTATGCAATGAAGCAGCACATCCCAAGTACAAGGTGTTTCAAAAAGAGTGATACAACTTTAAACGTTTATTTACAAAGAAAAAGAAACATCAGGAACGTGAACCAAACATTTATTGAAAGCTTATGACATGGTATTTTCTATCACTGATTGCTATTGCAGTAAAGTCACTGCTGGAGTTAGTGAGAGCCCAAGGTCTGAAATTGGCATTTACACAAAATCCTTGTAATTTACGTTCTCGATGTTCTCCTCAGGTGGTTCTTCCCTCCCATAAAATGTTGTTGTGGTTGTTGATGGCACCGTTCAAGTGGACATGGGCTTCATCACTGAACCACATCAGGTTGATCCAGTTTGGGTACCCCTCCATCCTGTCACTGAGCCAATTGCACAAATCAAGTCTCCTTCTCCTGACATCTTGACTCAGTTTATGCCTAATAGAGAAGCTGTTTGGGAAAAGCTTCAGTTCCTTAGTTAGGATACACCAGACTGATGTTGGTTTGATGCCCAACTCCTGGGAGCGCCGGCGGTGGGACTTCTTGGAACTGTCTGCTGCAGAATCCCGCACGACGTCCATGTTGGCTTGGCTCTTGGTTGCTGATGCTGGCCTGCCACTGTTGTCCTTGCTCTGGTTGTGCATTTACCCTTGTGTTCAAAATGTTTCACAATACGTTGAATGGCAGAATTTGCAGGTCCATCACATGTTCTGAGATCGTATTCCCGGCAGAACCTCCAGCGGGTGTCTACATATGATTGTCTCATACCACAGAGCCACCACTTTTGTCTTTTGCTCCACTGGCAATGGTATAGTTGAGCTATGGAGCTAGAAATCCCACGGAACAAATACCACAATAACATCACCAAACGCTGAAAAGGAAAACGGTATAGGTCAAATAACAAAGAAATGGCAGGAAGTCAAATTTGTATCAATCTTTTTGAAACACCCTGTATTTGGGACGGCTCGGCCGGGATCAGGTTCAAACTGCTAATGTCAGACTCAGAGTGGACGCTCTAACCATTATACAACAGAGGTTGGTTCGAAAAACATCATTACCCACGGGAAATCTTTAGCGAGACATTGTTCACTGGCATGTTTTAGAAAACTCGAGTGATACTTTACTCATACACAGTGCCTTCAGAAAGTATTCACACCCCTTGACTTTTTCACATTTTGTTGTGTTACAGCCTGAATTTAAAATGGATTAAATTGAGATTTATTTTGTCACTCATCTACAAATAATACCCCATAATGTCAAAGTGGAATTATTTATTCGAATTATTTACAAAATAATAAAAAATGAAAAGCTGAAATGTCTTGAATACAATAAGTATTCAACCCCATTGCTATGACACTCCAAATTGACCTCAGGTGTATCCAACTTCCTTATATCATCTTTGAGATGTCTCTACAACTTGATTGGAGTCTACCTGTGGCCAATTACATTGATTGGACATGATTTGGAAAGAAACACACCTTTCTATATAAGGTCCCACAGTTGACAGTGCAAGTCAGAGCAGAAACTCTACCATGAAGTCCAAACAATTGTCGGAGGTATAATTGTGAAGAGGCATAGATCTGGGGAAGGGTATAAACAATGTCTACAGTGTTGGAAGTTGCCAACAACACAGGGAGCTCCAGCATAAGGAAATGGAAATAATATGGAGCTACCAGACTACTCCTTGAGTTGGCCTTTTGACCAAACTGAGCAACTCGAAGTTTTAATCGCTGCTAAAGGTGCTTCTACGATGTACTGACTCAGGGGCTTGAATACTTACGTAAATAAATTTTTCTGCATTTAATTTTCAGTACATTTGTAAAAGTTTATATAAATGTGTTTTCACTTTGTCGTTATGGGATATTTTGGATAGATTGGTGACAAAATTTTTTCAATTTTAATCTATTTTAAATTCAGGCTGTAACACAACAAAATGTGAAAAGAGTCAAGGGGTGTGAATACTTTCTGAAGGCAGTGTAGTACATGAAATACTATACAGTACGATCGGCTGTCTCCGTGCAGCAGGCTTGTTCGAGAGAACTGTCTGGGGCTAAACAACAACAACAACAACAACAACGAACTCTTCCACCACCATCATCACATTACCATCTTCCACTTCAGCATTCAGAGCCATCAAGGCTTCCCACAAGGCCATGCTATCGGTGTATCGCATGTACTCGTATTTGTATTCTCATACAGTAGTATATGTCCCACTCGGACATGCCTCGTACGTCCTTTAAGAGTTGGAGAGATGGGGGAGTTGGAATATACGAGCAAATTAACCACTTAACCGCCGTTTGCATGATTCAGCCTTTTCCAGGTATCCCGATGTGTTCGTCATTTTGGCTCCAATTGTCTGTTAGACTATCGGCAGGTCTAGAGGTTGTAATGACCCTTGCAATGAGCGATCCCTCGGCTTATCATGAGTCGACACCACCACTACATCCTCACGAGACCATGAGCTATAACATTGCCTGGAATGAATTAGTCACTTGTTTTGTTTCTGTGGTTTTCAAATACAATTCGGTATTTAAATTTCCCCTGTTATTTTTTTTCCCCCTTAATATTAAATTTCCCCTTAATATTAAATTTCCCCTTAATATGCAATTTCATGTAGTTTTTTTTCAAAGATAGTGCGTGACCTTATAATTAGCATTCTTCTCAAATAAGGTGATGTGAAAAAGTTGGATGAACAAACTATTATTTCTGGGAATGTGTGTCGCATTCCTTTGTCTCTTTTAAGACTTAAAAATCGTATGTGACACGATTTATATCTCTACACATCGTAAGGATCAACAAAGGCGGTATTTTACAAAATTGAGCATTTCACTCTGATTGATTCCAATTCCACTCTCATTGATTACAAATCATCAATTGAGACGAGAATATATATGTTTTATGTAATGGGGCTCGTTTAGCGACCAAAATAGACGAGTATAAAAGAAAACCGGATTTTATCTCCAGGTTGTCCTGACAACACAAAAAAGCTCTCAGGGGTGGCCACTTAATGCATGAAAACTGTGGATTACCATTAACAGTTAGATATCCCATTACCTACTGCCAAAGTGATACATCACCCTGGACCTTCCATTGATTGTAGATGCCTTTATAACTCATGGACCTTGAACATATCGTTGATGCATTGTTCTTCATTTTGGTGCAGGTCGTCTACAGCTAGAGGAGTTGAGCTGTTGGTTCCAGGTTCGGGTCTGAGTCTGTTCTAATTTACTTTTGATACATCCCATGTTATAGCAACGATAGGAGCTGTGCGGCCTTCGCAAGTCAGACCTACGTGTATTTTACACAAGGTGTGCTTATGTACAGTGCCTTCAGAAAGTATTCACACCCCTTGACTTTTTCACATTTTGCTGTGTTACAGCCTGAATTTCATTTGGATTAATTTGAGATTTTTTTGGTCACTGATCAACACACAATACCCCATAATGTAAAAGTCGAATTTTTTATTCGAATTGTTTACAAAATAATTTAAAATGAAAAGCTGAAATGTCTTGAGTCAATAGGTATTCAACACCGTTGCTATGACACTCCAAATTGAGCTCAGGTGCATGCCATTTCCTTTGATCATCCATGGGATGTCTCTACAACTTGATTGGAGTCTACCTGTGGCCAAGTAAATTGATTGGACATGATTTAGAAAGAAACACACCTTTCTATATAAGGTCTCACAGTTGACAGTGCATGTCAGAGCAGAAACTCTACCATGAAGTTTTAGGAGCTGTCCGTAGAACTGTGAACGTAGCTAGAATTGTGAGGAGGCATAGATCTGGGGAAGGGTATAAAACAATTTCTAGAGTATTGAAACTTCCCAAGAGCACAATGAGCTCCATCGTTAGGAAATTCAAAGAATATGGAACTACCCAAACTCTTCTGCAGCACTTCAAATCACTTCACAAATCTAGTCTCTGCAACCCTTCACAAATCTAGGCTTTATGGTAGAGTGGCCAGACAGAAGCCACTACTGAGAAAAAGGTAGATGACAGCACTCCTGGCGTTTGCAAAAAGGCACGTGAAAGACTCTGAGAGCACGAGGAAAAATAGTCTGTGGTCTGATGAGACGGAAATTGAACTATTTGGCCGAAATGCAAAGGGCTATGTCTTTTTTTCTTTTTTTGTATACTAAGTCGAGGCTTATGTAAGAGCTAACACAAAAAAACATATTGTCAGATCGCCGGGGATTAAGATCCCCGATGGCGGATAGCCGAAATGAACTTGAACTCCGAGGTATTTTTCAAAACATGGCAGGATTATCTTTTCAGGCGCGCGGGAAAGACCTGAAGCCTTAGTTAATTTGACGGCCGCCACGCCACGGGACCTACACACACAAATACGTGACAGCAAAATTCACAATACAAAAAATTTAAATGCCAAAAATAAAGGATTTAATGAAAATGAATGCAAGGACAATAAAAACGAAAGGTAAAGTAAAACTTAATTCCTAATTTGAGATGTCTCCCCTCAGACCCGTATACAAACAAGGGAATGATTAAAGAAAATAAATGTTTTATGTCGGCTGGTACTCAGCTTTGCGTCTCAACGAGGGCTTTGAAGAGCTCAGTGGTTGTCAAACCTGAGTCACCACGTATCGAAGCGCCCGCACAATGGCGCCGATGAAGCGTGCCAGCATATCGAGCTTGCAGCAGGCAGCCAAACATCCCCCCTGTTCGATCCCTGAGTCGGCGAGAGAGAGAGAGAGAGAGAGAGAGAGAGAGAGAGAGAGAGAGAGAGAGAGAGAGAGAGAAAGAAAGAAAGAAAGAAAGAAAGAAATAGAGAAAAAGAGAAAAAGAGTCTGCTTCTTCCTCCTCCTCTCCACGATCGCACACGAGTCAGGTACAGCCAAGCCAGGGACAAATAACAAAAGCAACTGCCCGAGCCGATTGCCAGAACCAAGGAGAGTCAAAAGAAAAGCGACCGTTCGCCACGCATGCCAGGACCAGAGAGAGAGAAATAACAGATCTTCCTCTCCTCGAACCTTCCAGCTCTCTGATGTCATACTACCAATCCTGGCGTCCCATCGACTCATTCCATCTCCACAACCAATCATCATCAGGACGGGGCCTCACGGCCTTCTTGATGCCCAATGACAAAGCTCTGGGCATGGCCTGTCAATTATGGTCTTTCGAGGTGGAGTCTAGCCGTCCTTCGGGAATGTTCGGCTTTGTGTCGGCAATGTCGGTGGTGGATGTTGGTTAATGGACGGCGCTCGTTTGCATGGCTGGCCGGGTGAATTTTATAAGAACAAAGGGAAAAGTACAGGAGGCGTTACACACTGAGGATTATTAACCATAAGCCCAATTTAACTAGCACAAGACCACCCTCCTTATGGCAACATGCAAACGCTCTTCCCCACACAGACGGCCTACTTAATACAGATTTCTTCTTATTCGCGGCATGCGGTCCATTCTAAACTATACATTCCTGACATCATTAAGGTATTTCATCTCCTACCCCCACAAAGGTAACAATATAATAAAGAGAGTGGGAGAGAAGAGGGTGAGAGAAAGGGAAGCACAACAACAGTAAATAACAGGGACATTGGCATGTCTATGGAAGGGAGAGGGCTGGAGTGGGGTAAACGGTATAAACAAGATGGAAAAAACTAGGACTTTTTGGAAAGAAAACACAATTTGAAAAAGGTAGATTTGGGGTTTAATATCAGGGGTAGAAAATATCAAGGTTTTGAATGAGGGAATGTAAGAGATGGTGGTGAACAGCTGTTTTGAAAACTTGGATGAGTGGGATTGAAGAGAATGTGGGAGCTTGTTCCAGAGGCAGGAAAAAAGAGGAATGAAAGAGTGAAGGTGAGCGATAGCCTGGTGTTGGCTTTGCGGTTAGGGTGCTGGCTTGGGATCCTAGGATCCTGGGTTCGAATCCCGGTCGATCACTAATTTAACACCAGGGGGGTTGACTCAGCCTGTCATCCTTCCGAGGTCGGCAAATTGAGTACCAGCTTGCTGGGATGAATGATCCTGGTGTGTACCCCAGTTTAGAATAGGTACACCGTATCCCTGCACATCGTAAGAGGCGACTAAGGGTTGGCGTCAGGAAGGGCATCCGGCCATAAAAACATTGCCTCAAACAGGGAACCATGATTGTCATGGGGCCCGCAAGGCTAACCCTCGCTAAAGTGGGGAAAATGGCCTTAAAAACGATCATTCATTCATTCATTCACCAGAAAGGGGTTGCTGGCAGACCTTGTGCGTCCTGCAGGAATATTTGGGGGACAGAGCACAGACAGAATGGGGAGCTAAGCCGGAAAGGAGTCGGACGGAGACAGAAAGACCTGCCAACCTGCCCGTGGTGAGAGAGTAAAAGGCCCTTAGAATCAGGTTCATTGCGGGAGATTCCAATGATTCTGAACGCTTTGGTTTCAACAGCGTGAAGACGAGCTACGTGTGAGGCAGGAGCACCAGCCCAGAGGGGGGAACAGTATTCCATTGAGCTGCGGATGAAAGCCTTATATGTGGTGAGGAGCTCAGGTGTGCCAAGGAAGGACTTCGCACGACGGAGGATGCCCAGTCGGCGACTGGCTTTGGAGGCCAGATTTGAAATGTGGTTTTCCCAGGAAAGATCATGGCAGATAGTGAGACCCAAAAGCTTGAGTGACAGAACTTCTTGGAGAGGATTATTCAGAAAGTGGATGGGAGGGTTGTCCAGTCGGTCTTTTTGGAGAGACATCGTAAGAGTGTGAGATTTCTCAGGATTGAAAGACATGTTCCACTTGTTTGCCCAGTCTGGGATTTTGTCCAGGTCTGCAGAGAGCGAGGAGGCTGCAGACTGCCGATCTGAGGGATGAGGAATGGAGCGGCAGAGAGTAGAGTCATCAGCAAAGAGATAGAGAGGATTTTCAAGAGAGTCAGAGAGATCATTGATGAAGACCAGAAAAAGCACAGGGCCCAGAACACTGCCTTGGGGAACTCCAGCCTGAACAGGAAGAGGAGATGAGATGTGTATGTATGTGTGTGTGTGTATATGTTGAGTTATTTTGTATATGTTGATAAAGGGAGGATGATGTACAAAAATACACATAGATGTGTGTATATGTTGAGATATTTTGTTTATATATATATATTAGTGTCGCAGCATAGCAAACCTGTTGTGCATTTTGTGATACAAGCACCAAATTTGGCACAAATGTACATTAATATGTTGCGAACATTTTCAGATATTGGGCCACTTGAAATTCCGTAATTTTTTTTTTCAAATTTTTTCAAATTTCGTAATTTCAAATTTTTCGGGTGACACCGTCACAATTTCGGTCTTCGAGGCCGGCCGATATAGTGGGGCGGCTTAGCCCAAATATTCAAAAGAATTGTGCATTTTGTGATACAAGCACCAAATTTGGCACAAATGTACATTAATATGTTGCGAACATTGTGTGGTCAGCAATGAAGACGAGAGTCTGAATTACATGTATGCAAAAGACCTTGTGAACCAGTGAAGCAAATACACGGGTAAGCATGAATTAAATCTAGGGCATGATATAATTTCCATGATGTTTACCTCTACACTCAATGGTGGAAGGAGGTAATGTTTTGATCCCAGCTTGTCTGTATGTCTGTTTGTCTGTTAGTCCACAAAATTCCAGACAAAGCTTGTAGTAGTGGTAGTTGTAGTGGTAGTGGTGATAACAGAAATTGTTATATAGAACTGAACTTATATTATTATTATATGCAGAAAATAACTTCATTTCTATATGCCCTGCAGTGGACAGGTTAATTGGTTTATGCACTGAAGGGGTCACCCTGGTGTGCACTGCTGTGTTCTGCCTCACTGAGTTGTTCAGGTATGATGTACTCAGCACAAGCTTCCGGTCGGCCCGGAGGTGGGGGTGCGGGGCCTGTCACGGAACGTCAAAACAAACGGCCTGCCGGGGCCGCCCAAAAGTCGGGCGTGAGGGGCGCGTCCACTAATGGAACGCCTCTCGCTTCCCAGATCGAGGGCCACATGGTCAGGAGAACCTCGTCCCTTCCGGTCACACTTTGCCTATCGGCCGGCCTCGAAGACCGAAATTGTGACGGTGTCACCCGAAAAATTTGAAATTACGAAATTTGAAAAAATTTGAAAAAAAAAATTACGGAATTTCAAGTGGCCCAATATCTGAAAATGTTCGCAACATATTAATGTACATTTGTGCCAAATTTGGTGCTTGTTTCACAAAATGCACAATTCTTTTGAATATTTCGGCTAAGCCGCCCCACTATATATATATGTATATATATATATATATATATATATATATATATATATATATATATATATATATATATATATATATATATATATATATATATAATTATATATATATATATATATATATATATACATACATATATATGTATATTGTATACACATCATCCTCCCTTTATCAACATACACAAAATATCTCAACATATCCACACATCTGTGTATGTACAGTCACGTGAAAAAATAAGTACACCCCATGTAAAGTTTTGACTTTTTCAACATATTTCAACATACAGCTATTTGATCTTCATTTCAACAATATTGATATATAAAGGTGATATAATCTATCTATAATTCCAGTAATCTCTGTGTGTTTGTTTGTTTGTACGTTTGTACGTTTGTCTGTGACCGCTGTTTCTCGACAACCACGGGTCCGATATACTTTAAACTTGCCAGGTATATTGCTGGGGACCCGAGGATGTGCCTTTTCAAGGTTTCATATTAATCGGACAATTACTTACCGAGCTATGTCCAAAAAACGATTCAACCAATCAGAGAGCAGCGAGCTATCGCGTGTGCCGAACGTGGCGGACACACTCTGCCTCGGATGGCACATTTGAGAGCGTATTCATTTATTTCACGTTTGCAAACTATGTTGGCGCTATGTTGGCGTTAAACTATGTTTTAAAACTAATAAAAACCCCGGTGGGATTGTCACTGTACTCGCAAGCCGTTCGCCGTTCGCTTTGGCGTTGCGAATGGACCAAAACATTTCATGCACCAAACCATTTCATGTAAAGCGTTCGCCGTTCGCTTTGGCGTTGCGAATGGACCAAAACATTTCATGGACCAAACCATTTCATGTAAATAGAGGGGGGGATATAATTTTAGATATAGATATAGTACGGGCATGCCCTAGTATAACAAATATCATGAAACATTTACATTTTGTAGTCCATTGTATAATTTAAATAAACATAAATGCAAATTTCGCATGTGGAAAAAGTAAGTACACCCTTGGCTCTAATTGGTGGTATTGCCCCCTTTGGCAGAAACAACCTCAAGTAGGCGTTTCTTAGAACTGTCTGCCAGTCTCCAACATTGACTGGGAGAAATTTTTGCCCACTCCTCCATGCAGAATTCTTTCAGCTCTGCGATGTTTGAGGGGTTTCTTGCATGCACAGCTCGTTTCAAATCCCCCCACAACATCTCGATGGGATTTAGATCCCGGCTTTGACTTGGTCATTCCAGAACCCTCAATTCCAGAACCCTCCATTCCTTTCTTTTCAGCCATTCCTTGGTGGATTTACTGGTATGTTTAGGGTCATTGTCATGTTGCAAGGTCCACCTTCGGTTGAGCTTAAACTTTCCGACAGATGGCCTCACATTATCCTCAAGCACCCTCTGGTACAATGAAGAATACATAGTGGGTTCTATGATGGTGAGCTGCCCAGACCCTGATGCAGCAAAGCTGCCCCAAACCATAATATTTCCACCACCATGCTTTACAGTTGGTATCATGTTCTTGTGGTCAAATGCTGTCTTTGGTTTTCGCCAAACATGTCTTCTGGTACTGTGGCCAAATAGCTCTACCTTTGACTCATCTGTCCAGGGCACATTGTTCCAGAAGTGCTGATCTTTGCCTATGTGTTCATTGGCAAACTTTAGTCTTGCCCTGATGTTCTTTCTGGACAGCAAAGGTTTCCTCCTGGCACACCTCCCATGTAGGTCAAATTTGTGCAGCCTCTTTCTTATGGTAGACTCGTGCACTTTGACATCAACAGTGGCAAGAGCTACCTGTAGGTCCCCTGATAACATTCTAGGGTTCTTAGAGACTTCTTTCAGCATCTTGCGGTCTGCTCTCGGGCTGAACTTGCTGGGGCGGCCTGGCCTGAACAAGTTGGCAGTTGTTTGGAATCTTCTCCACTTGCAGATGATCTTCCGGACAGTCAAATGATTGATTTCAAATTGTTTTGAGATCTTTTAAAATCCCTTCCCAGGCTCGTAGGCATCTATAACCTTCTTTCTGAAGGCCTCAGAGAGCTCTTTTGATCTCGGCACGGTGATGCCACACACTTCAACAACAAAGAGCAAAACAAACTAAATGTCTGAGGTTTAAATAAGACAGGTTCCTCCAAGATCCTCCCTAACGATGTTCTAATCATTTGCACCTGAGCTGGTGCACCTGATTCTAATTTTAGGTCTTTGAAGTAGTGATAAATGTCAGGGTGCACTTACTTTTTCCACATGCGAAATTTGCATTTATGTTTATTTAAATTATACAATGGACTACAAAATGTAAATGTTTCATGATATTTGTTATATTATATCACCTTTATCTATCAATATTGTTGAAATGAAGATCAAGTAGCTGTATGTTGAAATATGTTGAAAAAGTCAAAACTTTACATTGGGTGTACTTACTTTTTCACGTGACTGTATATACATCATCCTCCCTCTCACCACTACACCACTGGCTTATAATTGCCGGATGTTTATCCAAGAACCTATTTTCTATAACGGGCTTTTTCCATGCATTCCTCATAGTCCGACTTTGATTCGGAAATTTACTCAAGGAGGAGTTGAAGAGTTTGTGACCTGAGGTATACATCTGGGACAAAATGGATGTCTGCTGGCAGGGTGGCGACCATTCTTGGTTTGAGATCTGTGCGTGTTATCAGCCAAATTATACGCATCGTCAAGAGGAAGTTTAAGGAGTTAAATATTGGCTGGGAAGGTATAAACAATGTTGAGGATTTTCGGCTGTCCTTCCCTGAAATTAAGGTGCTCCCAGCTCTCCAGTCAAATGGTGAACTTGTATCTCCTTTTCATTTGGTAACAAAGGTGGGTATTCACAAGCTTCTTTGAGAAAACCAAGCATCACCCTTCTCAGGAGTGACACGACAAGTGGCCTTGTGGTCAGAAAGGTTAGGGCCAGGGTCTCCTGCCACGCCACTGTGGCCTAATATGTACAAACTACCCATTTATGGGTTCCTAGCATATATCCAGTGGAGATTAGCACATTGGGCTCTCCCTATGAACACCTTTGTTCATCATCTTGATAGTTCAGTACCGGTAGCATGCCCCTTCTGTGGACAGAAGGAGGATCTCTTTCATGCCTATGTGAAATGTGAAAGACTGATACCTCTTTTCTCGATTCTCACACACCTTTTTGATCAGTTGTCTTTTCCTTTCACTTCACATTCTTTTATTTTTGGTGTACCTTTCAGACCCTCCTGCAAGGACTCTGGTGTTCTCCGAAACTTCTTAGTTGCTTTCGCATAATATGCAATATATAAATCAAGGAAAATTAAAATTGATAATGGGCATGGGTTTTATGTTGTTCCTATGTTTAAAGGGCTGGGCCCATATTCATAAATGTACTTAAGTCTAAGTATAACACTTAAGTACCTCCTAAATTAGGTTTTACGAACAAGTGGTATTCAATATGCTACTTACCTAATGTATTACACTCAACTTCATGCTTATATTTGAGACACCTCCAGGGGTGTCTTAAGTGAACGTAAGTTGGCCACACACTGTACATTCTGTCCACTTTCGACCAGACAGTGAAGAGGAATGGCTGCATTGCTTCTGATAGCACAAGAACGGCCGGTTCGACGGCGTGCAATTCGTCGAGAACGAGTATTTCGTGACCGACCTCATCCGCTAGATGAGTACGATGATGTCGAACGATACCAACGATACCGCCTTGATCGGCAAACGATTTTGGATGTTATTGATGTTATTGGTGATAACCTTGATCCATTGACATTGCGAAACAATGCATTGCCAAGGGAACTTAAGGTTTTGGCAAGTTCTTTTCTGTACAAGTTCTTTTCTGTACGCGCGGTATTCATCCTTCATAACTGAGCACATGTTCTGCCATTTTTTCTGGGAGTCCTTGTTACTCCTTACCACGGTAGGATTTCTTCTATTCATGGCCTCGGTTATCTTAACCCATGCGTCATGCTTCTTTCTGTTTGAAACGGAGACAGAAAACTTTGATACGATGACACCAATATGCTTTTCATACTCTTTGCACAGCCAAAAATTTTCAGCATCACTGAAATTTTTCTTTCACTTCGTAGACGTAGTGTTCCCTGCCATGATGAAAGGTGGAAAATAATGCCGAAGGTCTTCCTATCGACTTAGAACAGCATTAAATAACAGCATTTGGTTTTGAACCCAGTTATGTAGTCCCGTCCTTATGTCATGGCACTCAGCCAAACCACAGAAACTGACACAATCGTGCAAGAAATGTGATCATTAACCCCAGCAACGGCCAGTCAAAACGGTTAGGTGTTATGCCTATATTTAGGTGTCACACTGAGTGAGGTGTAACACTTAAGGTCATTTATGAATACCGACATAAGTCTTAGTCCTAGGTAAGTGTCACACTTGGAGTTTAAGTGTACTTAACATAAGAACGTTTATGAATACGGGCCCTGGTGTCTGCAAGAATAAGGTTAGAGTTTGATTATTATGTGGCGAATGAAAATGTCAAACTCTGAGTGCAAATGGTGTATTAATGAAGCCTTATGTGTTGTGAATGAATTGAATTTGGTCTTTCTTTTCTAATAATTACATTAAGAACTGTTGTTTTTTTCTATTTTTCTCTCCTGTAAAATTTGACTTGACCTGGTTTGTTTTTGTGAAATAAATGGTGTTGCAAATTCAATTCTCTCTCTCTCTCTCTCTCGATACAGAGAAGATTAGCATGGCCCCTGCGCAAGGATGACACGCAAATTCGTGAAGCGTTCTCTCTCTCTCTCTCTCTCTCTCTCTCTCTCGTCTCTCTCTGTCGCCACCTATCGGCTGTCGGTGCGTTGGGTGTAGCGTCATGGCGGCTGTGAGCAACTGCTCTGTGTTTTGGTGAGTCCGTCGTGAGTTTTCCCCCCTCTCCTGCCCTCCCCTGCCCCCCCCTCCCTCTCCTTTTCCATCCTGTGTGCTTTGGCATTTGTTTTCATCTGTTCTACACCTTTGCCTTCGAGAGAGAGAGGATTGAGAGCGGGCCCATTGTGGCTGCGGCCTACTGGCGTTGACGGCGCGTTGTAAGCCATTTCTGTGCTTATAATGCACGTTTATTATTTACTTTAATTCGTTTATTTAGGTTTGATACCCTCTTGTCCGGCTCGGACAAGCGGGGGGAGGGGGGGGGGGGTATTTTCGCCGGAATGGCGAATGCGCGCTCTCGTCGCGATGACTTTGAAGGCTTAACCAGGAAGCACGCGTTTGTGTGCGTGCCTCCGGATGGAGTCCCTGTCGAGGACATCATCCTCGCTGTGGGGAGCATTGTTGGGGATGAAAATATACGTGCAGCTTCGCGTATGAACCAGAAAGTGGTGGTGTTCATTTCGGACGAGGAACTCGTCCATGACGTGGTAAGTGCGGGAATAACCACGGAAAGCGGTCACTTTATGATGGCGTCGCCGCTATTAACTCCCGCGACGAGAGTGGTTATTTCTAACATACCACCATTTATCCCAAATGACAAGTTAATGACCGTGCTATCACGGTACGGTAAAATGGTATCGAGGATTTCAACAATCCCTCTTGGGTGTCGGAATGAACGTGTTAAGCACGTAATGAGCTTCCGCAGACAGGTGTATATGGTCCTTCCAGACCGTGGGGACGACACAGGCCTCAACATCACTTTCAAAATTAATTTTGAAGAGGCAAATTTCCAGCTATACGCATCGTCCACCACCTTAACATGCTTTCAGTGTGGAGCGTATGGACATTTAAAACGTTCTTGTCCCAAAGCCTCGTGTGTCAGGTGTGGCAAGACAGGTCACACTGCCATAGTTTGTAAGGAGGAGGTTGCTCTGCTAATGAATACGCCCAGTGGGAGGGAGGTTAACGCTGCTCCACTAATGAATACTCCCAGTGGGAGGGAGGTTAACGTTGCTCCACTAATTGAGATTCCCAGTGGGGGGGAGGTTAACGCATTGCCACCGCTTAAAATTCCTAATGAGGGTGAATCCAGTGTTCCAAGCGTGAACGTATTTATTCCTCCTCAGCAAAATGTTGAAATGGACACTGATAGTAAAGTGGGGACGAGTAAACGAAGGGCTCCGGATGATAGTGACTCATCTGGAGCAGGTAAAAAGGTTGTGCTCGATTTGCAGGCTGTTGGTGGAAAAACTCTTCAGGAGGCACCTGGATTCTCTCTACAAAGCGTGGACCAAATAAATAAAGAGGAAAACCCAGAAAAGAGTATCAGGGTTCAGCCGCTAAAACAACGCGCTTCCATTACTCACACAGACGACGTTAATGATGTAAATAATTCAGGCCACGATTCCGTGAATGGTGCATCATTGATCCAAACGAATGTCGCCGAACAGGCTGACATCCATAATAAATCTGCCAATATAGCAGATAAGGGTGGAAACATAAATCCACAGGAATGTGGGAATAATGATTTCATGCCAATTGAGGAAATCAGTAATCAATGTGCTGATGTTTCCCAAACACAGCACTGCGTGGACCCCCCAGACAAGGGAAGGCTAGGTTGCATAGCAGGAGAAGATAACGGTATTGACCCAGACCCCATTGGACCACTTTCTGATTTATCAGAATCGGAAGAGGAGGTGGAGGTAACAGCATTATCACAATTAATGGCAGATCAACCCCCAACCCCTCCCCATATTGTTCTCTCATTCCTCAATGAAACGTATAGACAGCGAAATGTCATCATTGGGGATCATTTCCCTGATTTGGCTCCCTTTATTCAGGCTGCAAAACTAGTCATAAAAAAATCTGAGGAACTAAACCTAACAAAATCGCAGTTTCATCGACTAAAGAAAATCATAACAAAGGCAAAGAGTGAGTACTCACAGTGTCAGACAAAATTTACTAATGAGTGATGAAGACGCTTAATCTTGCAACACTCAATATAAATGGTGGTGGGGCCAGTCACGTCCGCCAGATCCAAGTGAATAGTTTATTCAAACGGAAACAAGTTGATGTAATATTACTGCAAGAAACTCATATTATTGAGAAGGTTGAACATGACTGGTGCAGCATGTTCAAAGGTAAATGTTTCTTCAGTAATATGTCATCTGTATCTGCTGGAGTTGGGTTTTTGTTAAAACCAGGACTTGTACCTGAATCTTGCCTCTTTCAGGAGGTGATTCGGGGACGTTTTGCCTCCCTAGAATTGGTGATCAATAGCCTGAAGCTTATTATTTTTAATGTATATGCACCAAGTGAGAGTACTGACCGTAAAGCCTTCTTTACTGAAGTGATAAACCATTTAAATTTGTTTGACCCAAATCAGTGCATATGCATGGGGGGAGACTTCAATTGTACGCTAGAGCCCAAAATAGACAGAAATTCACCGGAACCACATCCCGAGTCCCATGGTGACCTCTCCCAGTTTCTTTCAGGTGGGGCTTTTTTGGATGTATGGCGATTGATGCACCCAAATGACCGGCAGTTTACATGGTGTCGATGCTCCAATGGCCAAGTATCCTTAGCGAGGCTTGACCGCTGGTACATCACCCCACGATTAAGGAATATTGTAACCTCCTCAACTATTACCCCTTCCATCTTCTCTGACCACCACATGGTCACGATGGGCCTATCTTTCCCTCAATTCAAACGGAGGAGCACCTATTGGAAATTCAATACAAGTCTTTTGGATGATACCCTGTTTAAGGAAGCCTTTCGCATCCTATGGATAGCTATAGTTGGAAAAAAGCCCCTCTTTGCTTCCACTAACCTTTGGAGGGATAATATGAAAACTCATATACAACTGTTTTGTCAACAGTTTAATTCCCACATCACTCATGAAAGTCAAATCACATTGGCACGGTTGGAAACCGAAACTCTAAAACTGCAAAACAAAATGGCAGAGCAAGAAAATGAGACAAATTATAAATTGCTCCTTGAAAAAAGGACCCAACTCCGGGAACTATTACAGGAGAAGGCTGCAGGACTACTAGTTAGACTGAGAGTAAAAAGCATTAAAGTATCGGATAGTCCTAGCAAAGCCTTCTTTCACTTAGAAGCTGAAACGAAGCCTCCCCAGCTTATTTTATCAGTTAAGGACCCCAGTGGGAATGAAATTACAAGTTCTGATGGGGTAAAAATCACTATTAGAAAGTATTATTCTGAACTATTTGCTAAAAAAGATATATATGAGGATAAAATAAAATGTTTTACCTCCCATCTCCCAACCCTAACTGAGACTCAACGCCTGGAGCTGGATGTGCCTTTAAGCCTTGATGAGTTACAGCGTGCCCTGGTTGGAATGGAATCTGGAAAGGCTCCGGGAATTGATGGCCTGCCAGCTGAGTTTTACATGGAATTTTGGGACATTTTGGGCCCGGAACTATTGATTGTATTCCAAGAATCCTTGCGAAAAGGTGTAATGCCACTAAGTCTAAGGAGAGCAGTGGTGAGTCTTCTCCCAAAGTCAGGAGATCTCCGGCGGATGGAGAATTGGAGACCGGTTTCAATAATGTGCACTGACTATAAAATGTTTTCGAAAGCAATGGCAAATCGTTTGAAAAAAGTCATTGGTGATCTGGTTTTACCTGATCAGACATTCTGCATCCCCAGTCGTTCGATTTACGACAACATTTTTTTCGTGCGGGATTTAATGTATGCTCGCCATGACCAAAATGATTTTGGAATATGTTTTCTAGACTTTGAAAAAGCCTTTGACAGCATTGACCATGTTTTCTTGTGCCATGTTCTTGAAGCATGTGGGTTTGGGGTAATTTTCAGGGCCTTTATAACTCTATTGTACACTGACATCTCCAGTGTAATTAAGGTGAACAATGAACTGGTTCCCCCCATAAAGGTTCAGAGGGGGGTACGGCAGGGTTGCCCAGTCTCAGGTTTGCTTTTTGCGTTAGCAATGGAGCCATTACTTTGCACACTGAGAAAGAATATCTCTGGCCTGACCTGTTTTCCTGGAAGCCCACCAATGACTATATCGGCCTATGCAGATGATGTTTGCGTCATTATAAAAAACCACCAATACATTGTTGCTCTTGTAAAGTCCTTAAGAACCTTTTTCATGGCTTCATCTCTGAAGGTTAATTGGACGAAAAGCAAAGCTCTTTGGGTGCCATACCTTAATAGTTGCCTACCTGTCTCAACACATCTGCCTGCTCTTCCAGAAAACTTGGAGTGGAAAGCAGATGGTGTTGATTACCTTGGTGTGTCCCTGGGCTCTACACAATTTGAGAAAAGGAATTGGGAAGGTGTGACTGGAGAAATAGACAGGAGGCTGAACCTGTGGAAAAGAGCCCTACCGCACCTCTCATTTAAGGGCCGAGTCTTAGTGGCAAACAACTTGGTTGCTACAACGTTGTGGCATCGCTTTATTTGCCTGCAACCACCAGAAGTGCTGCTGGACAGGATACAGGCCAAGCTTGTGGACTTTTTTTGGGGAGGCCATCATTGGCTGCGGCCAAGCGTAATATGCCATACTTCATCTGAAGGTGGTCAGAGCCTTGTTCACGTGAGATCCCGTCTCATGGCTTTTCGCCTGTGCTCCATTCAACGCCTCCTATTTGGTGAAAACCTGCCAAACCATGCCTTGGCTTGCCATATTTTACAGCAGGCGGGTAGACTCGGCTATGGTCTCGAAGTATTCCTGACTCACCTTAAGTACGTGAATACATCAACGCTCCCCATATTTTACCAGAGCCTTCTCAGTGCCTGGGAAAGACTTTCCGTGAGCCGTAAAGCGGACACTTACTCCCCAGGGATGTTCGAGGTTGAACCCCTGTTCTTCAATCCTCTCTTCCCTGATGTTCTCAAGAGTCGTCATTTGTGCCAACGCTTTATTGAGGCAGGCATAAACAAAGTATGGCACCTTCGGCCAAACTCCGGTGTCGGGTGGAGGAATGTGGAGGAAATTTCAACCTTGACGGCGATTCGGTCCAAGAGGACAATTGGAACGATTTTGAGGAAAGTTGTTCAAAAACGTCATCAGCTACAGAAACTTTGGACTTGGAATACTTTTGGACACCCCAACGAGTCCCCGTTTCCGAAACTGATTTTTGACTGCTTTCCCAAGGAACTTCCACCTGTTAGCACAGGGACAAGTGTATTGCACGCTGAGAGCAGCAAGAGCCTGTATAGGTGGTGGTTATCTCAAGTTCTTGGTATTCCTCCGCTAAATGGAGTAGCACGATGGAAGAGGCTACTCCCTGCCGGGCCCCCCAATGAACCTGTATGGGATTCAATGTATTGTAAGCTGATTAACAAAAGAACAGGTGATCTTCAGTGGCGCCTTGCCCACTGGATCATCCCATGCAATACATATGTATGGAATTTTGCCCCAATATCTGCATGTTGCCCCTTTTGTTCTGTAAATGAGGATGTTTTTCATTTTTTTATTGGTTGTGAAAGACTTTTTCCTTTATTTGAATGGTTAGACTTTGTGTCGTTCAAAATGAATTTCAGATTTACTTTTCGATCCTTTATTTTTGGGCTCAAAAAGAGACGGCAACACAACAAAGAATATGAACTGTTGTGCTTTTCTGTAGCTACAGCAAAGCTTGCTACTTACCTGTCCAGAAAGGAGAAGCGGATTGGTAAGCCCATTCATCAATGCAATGTCATGACGTTTTTCAATGCACTGTGTGCTGCAAGGCTAAAACATGAGTTTGAGTTTTCCAAGATCATGGGTGAAATTGATGGATTTGTAGAAAAATGGTGTTTGAAAAGTGTCTGTGAAGTCCGCCAAAACGAGTTGGTATTATTTTTCTCTTGATTGTTCATAATTTCTACACTTCGTAGTATTGCTGCAGAAGATTGCATTTGTTTTCGGTAAAATTTGAACTGATCAGTGCATGTATCTGTATTGTTTCCTCGCTTCATCGTTTTCGGCTTTGTTGATTTTATACACTGTACATCCATGCACTTTATATTTTTTGGAATAAAAGGACGTCAAAAGTCAAAAAAAAAAAGTCTCTGTGTCTCTCCCCATCTCTCTCTCTCCGTTTCTCTCTCTGTCTCTCTCCCTCTCTCTCTCTCTCTCTCTCTCTCTCTGTCTCTCTCTCTATGTCTCTCTCTCTCTCTCTCTCTCTCTCTCTCTCTCTCTCTGTGTGTCTCTCCCCATCTCTCTCTCTCCGTTTCACTCTCTGTCTCTCTCTCTCTCTCTGTGTCTCTCTCTCTCTCTGTGTCTCTCCCTCTCTCTGTGTGTCTCTCTCTATGTCTGTGTGTGTGTGTGTGTGTGTGTGTGTGTGTGTGTCTCTCTCTCTCTGTGTGTGTGTGTGTGTGTGTGTGTGTGTGTGTGTGTGTGTGTGTGTGTGTGTGTGTTTGTGTATGTCTCTCTCTGATGTACCATACTTTTGTAGAAATTATGGGTCTGTGAATTTATACTCACATGTGGTCATACAGTGGGAAAACGCTTGCTGGAAAGCCTTGTCGCTGTTACGCTCGACGGACGTGCCGAAATGGGAGTAAATGTGGATGTTCCATTGAGATGCAGCCAATGTTCTCCAGAAGCAGGTCGAAGGTCTCGGCTGGTAAATCTGTCGTGAAATGTTGATTTTCAGGAGACGATAATACCAATGCTTTGGAGTGACTAGCGCGGTGGTTAAACAAAATGAATATTCCACCGGCAAAAAGCGATCTAAAGTGGCGGAAGAAAAGAATAACCCCGAGAAGTAGAGAAGTTTGTTGGGTTGTCATGAACAATGAGCAGATGATGAAGTATCACTCTGCTGATAGTCTCAAGAGAAACCAAAGAACAGTTAAATACAATATTTATGTTGTCCATTTAGCTCAAAACTCCTCGAGAGTCGAAAGTCCACGTAAATTCGCATCTTCTTCCCCACCCTTGTGCTTTTCGATTGTTTGTTCCTGGTTCCAAACTATGCCCGCTAGGGTCGTGTCAGTATGTGAGGAAGAAGTTTTGTGAATGGATTCTGCTTGCACTGCCTGTTTATGTAGAAAATTATCTATGTAAAGCTAGAAGTCACTACACTTTTCGCAGAGTGTCGGTGTCCCGCCGAAGCAGCTTCCTGAGCAAGGATTATGTTGGGTGATATTGCCATTGCCTTCCCAGCAGTTGTTTGGGCAGGAATTTGGCCATGCTGCCAGCGATAGCTCACCTACTCTTTTTGATGTATACCGTGGGTCTTTAATGCCCACCGACTAATACTGGCGGCCTGTTCAATGTCCATTCGAGGGATGGCACACACCTTCATGAATCACCCTGCCTGTGAAACAATGGGATGATAGTTTATTGCTGGATCAGGATTCATACCCAGGCTAGACAACTTTGATGCGAGTTCCGCGTACGTCTAGGGCTCTAGGCCATCCTGCCAGCCCGGCACTCCACTCCAAATTGATTATTTAAAGCTTTCATTAAATATTGTATCTCCAAATTTTCTTGCGAGATCAAAATTGTAATTTTAATCTGCAGAACCGCATAATGCTCCCACTAGATTATCTACTGTACTTGCTTCTGCTCTGGGCAACTTCACACTTTTGTCACATTGTGGAATTGCACGAAGAAGATCTCCAAATTACCACTCGCATTGAAATCCCGCAATTACAATGATGTTGCACCGACAATTAATGATGCCTCCATGCATAGTTCCACTATTCCCACTCTTAATACTTGATTGTAATTCACCACCCCATGTATCTTCAGTCGTGATTCAGATGTCCATGGTCTGGATACCTTCACTTCCACTTTTACCTTTTCTAATTCATCATTGAGGTCTGGTTAAGTCTGATGTTGGCTTCGTGGTTTGGGTGCCGGCTTGGGATCCTAGGTTCGATTCCCGGTCAATCGCTGAATTAATGCCGGGGAGGTTGACTCAGCCTGTCATCCTTCCGAGGTCGGCAAATTGAGTACCAGTTCACTGGTAATTCCCTGTGTGTCGCAAGAGGCGACTAACAGGGTTGGCGGCAGGAAGGGCATCCGGCCATAAAACATTGCTTCAAAAAGGGGACCACGGTGCCCGAAAAAGGTCAACCCCTGCTTTGCGGGGGAAAATGGCCTATAAAGGCGGTTCCTTGAGGTCCGCTATATTTTTGTCCATTGCTGAGCAAACAATTTGTTGGAGCTCAGCTCCTTTTTCTGTAAGTTTGCATAAATTCTGACTTCTATCTCACCATCTCACCACCATTTGAATCGACATGTGGACTTATACAGCTCGATTTGTCAATTTGTGCTCTTAACTTAGTAATAACCCTAACCCGAACCCTAACCTATGCCAGCAAATATTATTAATTTTCACATTTTGTTCATCTACTTTCCAATTTAAAAGTTGTGCCCTATTAGCATTTTGTTCATCCATATCATTATTTAAATTAGCATTTTGTTCATTAATCTTCGTATTTTATTCATCCATCTTAGCTGTGTAATATAATGAGTGTCCTTAGGATAGGGAACATCAACGGTGGAGGAGGTTATTAGACCCATCAAAGTCTGTGATTTGATTGCCAACCTATGGTTGTCATTTTTAAGTTCGGAGATTTAAGCAAGGAAGCAGCACAAGCCATCATTGTATCTTATATTTGTTTTTCTTATGATCAATTTTTAATCCGATCAATTAGGATAGGGGGAGGCTCATGGCTGTTGCAAGCTTTGCTTCTTTGTTTGGTGCCCCTAATTTGTAATGGTACCTCAGAGTTCCCGAGACTCCTAAAAGTACTACTGCCAATGTCGGAGCTGTTTCTTGGAGGCAAGGAGTTTCCGAATTAAATTTTACATCAATAATTGGAATAAAAAGTACGTGGGGTTGACATAATTCTTTACCTTGACGTAATTACTGAGGTCATAACCTAATTTTAGACATTTTAACATGTTTCACCATAACTCTACTGAGGTTTGTTTGATGAGAACGAAATTTACCTCTCGAGATAACATAAAGGGAGCAGCATTTACGCTTGATTTACATCATATCCTTCCAAGTTAAAGATTAAGGTCAAATGGCGGTCTGAACATGGCTCCTTTGGTAACAGTTGGGGCTCCTTTGGAGCCTTTATCACGGAGCCTTTGGAACCAAAGGAGCCATTATCATGAAAAGTTATTTCAAACATGCACGGACACACACACACACACACACACACACACACACATACATACATACACACACACACATAGTCACACACCTTGTTTTTTCATTTCTGTTCCTCACAATTCCATCTATCTCTTTTACACACACACACACACACACACACACACACACACACACACACACACACACACACACAGTCACACACACACAGTCACACAGTCACACACACACACACACACACACACACACTTAATTAATTGTACAGTATCTGTTGTTCCTAAACTTAAATATAAATAATTTAAAGGATTTCTGTAAATGATGTTAATTTCACAACATCCCATATTCAACTTTATTTAAATTGTAAACCTCAAAACATCGTTCCCTTACCTAAAGCAAGAACCTTAACCTGTAAGCAATTGTTTCCCGACCGCATGGAAAATCAGCTGGCAAAACACACAGTTTTGGAACAACCATTATTCAAAGAAAGATAAGACGGAGGGAAGGTTTCACATTATCATTTCTCGTGACCATCCCGATCTTGTTTACATACTTTTTTAAAGTAACATCCCTACATCTTTTTTTATTTTATTTTTTATTTATTACTCGTACTTTGATTTTAGAATATCTCAAAATTATCTGGACCTGTTCATGAATGTGTGTTTGGCTGCACCGCCCGTGGTTTGAGGTATGTTGCAGGGCCTACTAGCTTGATTTGCATGCTCACCCAGCCTTTTGCACTTTGGTTTGAATGTCCATCATGTTGGCGAATGTGCATTATGTCAAATCTATATCATAATAGAGATAAGCGACTTCAATCTAAATCATGTAAAAAAAGCACTTTACAAGTATGTCACACACGGTGCAGCTTTGCACGGCAATGAGATGGCATTATACATTTTGCATTCAAAATAAAATGTTGAATTTTAAAGATGCATTAATCTAATTTGATTTGTATCCTTCATCTCATTTGAATTTTTAATCTGCAGAATGACCAAAAGGAAAAAAAAAAGAAAACCACTGTCCTCAGGCATTGTGTCCATTTATTTCCCCTGAGCCACACCCATTCCAGAAATATTTATTTATCAGTCGATTAATAAATGAGTCAATACCAGTTCTCAGATCTACTGTGATCTATATGCACTTGCGATGCTTGGTATTGTTGAAAGGATTTTTTTTGTTTTTTTGTTTTGTATACAGGATCGAGGCTCGTGAAAGAGCTAACATTTATCACACAAAAAATCAAACAGACACACAAAACATATAATATGGGGAGCGGTAGACAAGATGGGGAGAGAAGGGGAAGCGCACAAACACAACATTTGAGAGCAGGGACATCCAGAGGTCTGTGGGAGGGAGAGGGCTTGGGGGGAGGAGGCGTGGGAAGGTGGGGGGTGGGAGAAGTATAAAACACAAGGACACTGCAAGGACTTCCAGGAAAGAAGTTGGTATTTCAAAAAAGTGGATCTGGGGTGAAATTATCGGGGGTAGAAAAGATCAAGGTTTTGGATGGGGAAAGATAAGAGATGGTGGTGAACAACTGTTTTAAAGACTTGGAGGGAGGAGTGGGATTGAAGGGAGTGGGGGAGTTTGTTCCAGAGGCGGGAGAAAAGAGGAATGAAAGAGTGAAGGTGAGCAGAGAGTCTTGATTTTGGCAGTTTAACCATAAGAGGGTTGCTGGCAGATCTTGTTCGACCTGTAGGAATATTTGGGGAACAGAGCCCAGAGAGAGCTGGGGGACAAGGCCGGAGAGGAGTCGGCAGAAGGCAGAAAGACCACCGACCAGCCTGCGGTGAGTAAGTGAAACGCCCTCGGAGTCAGCTTCATCGCGGGAGATTCCAATGATTCTGAACGCTTTGGTTTCAACCGCGTGAAGCCGAGCTAGGTGAGAGGCAGGTGCACTGGCCCAGAGGGGAGAACAGTATAGTGAAACAGTTGGTAGTGCATCAATTGAATTACCCCACGCACACGAAGTGAAAAGTGGGGTTAAGCAATTGGGTAAATTCTGTCTGTCCGTTCTTCTGTCTGCAAACATCAGTTGATGATCGCAGAATAATTTAGTTTCAATTGCATGTTGTATTTTGTACATGAATCCGAAAGCAAACCTGTAATTTAACAGTACTTTGGATCTGAATACATCCTCAGCGCATGCCCAGAAAGGAGTGAGATAATATTTTTACTCTGCCTGCCTGTCTGGCAGTCGAACAAAACTAAAAATCATTCCAAACAGGAAATTTACTGTTTTACGGGCGTTCTAAAGGACACAAACAACAGGCACAAATAACTAATGCAATGTGTCAAATAAGGTGGTGTAAAAGAAGCTGCATCAATCGCAGTAAACTTCCTGAATTTTTTTTCGATGTCCTTTAAAATAATTATTTTATTTCAATTGAATTATATACTTGGACACTAGAACACAAATCAACTTTTTGCTACTTTCAAACCCCGTCTGTTTAGCAGTACTTGGAAAAAATATTACGACTACCAGTCAAATTTTCCTCTCCGAGATGCTGCCCATGTCATTGTTTTTCAAGACAGAGCGGGATAATGTGTTCTATGAACTCTCTAGTTTGTTATCATTTTTAAAAATCTCACGGTCACAATAATTAGTGAACTTGCTTTTGAGGCAATATAATAATTCACACTGTAACCTTTTGCGTTGTACGACGCAAACATCTTTGTCATTTGAAATAAAAATTTTGTCAATCTTACTCTTTGGAGATCTTTGTCAATTACGTGGTTGTTTCGAAAATCAAAGAAATGTTTTTCGACAGCATCGGTACATTTATCAGATATGCAATAGTCTGAAAGTCACAGTTTGAAAGTATTGCCAAAGCAAAAAAACAATTTGCATTGTACGGTGCACCTTCATTTGTCCTTTCCTTCCTCCCTGCTGTGAGGTATAAGGGCTGTTATGTGCAGTTTTTTGATGATTGGTGAGTAGGCGAGCAGAGATCTCTGGTCATCATTAGTTCTTGCACTCATGTCCAACGAAACGGTTTATCCTTTGTTAGCAGCTCTGAGACTTCCCTTTGAACAGAACGTAATTAGTGTTGAGATGGACATGTCGGGAGCATTTATTTGCACATCATTGTCAAGCAAGTTCTTCCATCCTCCATTTTTTTCTTTTTTTTCTTTGTACCATTTCATGCTTTGAGCCACACACGACCTTTGCAAAGGCGATATTATTGGTCTTGTCTTGCTTAGAAAGCAATAAATCATCAAAAATGATCGAGGCACAAATATATGTTCAATATTGCCTTGTATGCTCGTCTCTCTGAGATTTTTGATATTGGCTTCTGGAACCTGTCCAGGCTGAAACTGCAATCTGGGGGCAATTCCACCAGAAATAATAATGCATTGTGGACAATGTCCTCCTTTGGAGAGAAATACAAACCCATTTGTCCCATTTGTTATGCCATGTGTTTTAAGCTCGCTGTCCTTTTGCAATCATGAATGTTTCTCATCATGTAGATTGTAGATGTTTAGCATATTGTCCTATTTGTCATGTAGATGTTGTGCCTGCTGTCCCATTTCTAAGTCAGTGGTTTTCAATTTGCTGTCCCATCTGTCATCATGTGAATGTTAAACCCACTGTACTATTTAAGATGATGTCGATGTTAATCTTGCTGGCCTGTTCATGGACGTGAAGTCCGCAGCCCCGTTTGTAATGACTTAGATGTTTCTAACAGCACACCTGTGGGGAAATGCCGTCTAGAAGAGCATTTGTCTGTCCGCATGTATGTCCCCACAAACGTCCACAAACCAGAGCTGTGGATCTGGTCACATGACGAGGGGACAGCATTAAGTGGCCATTACAGTTGCATATTTTACGAAAAGGAAATATAATAATCTTCTGTGGAATGATTTGAGGTCCCAGCGGACCGATGTACTGTATGTATATATACATGTATGTATATACAGTCACGTGAAAAAGTAAGTACACCCCATGTAAAGTTTTGACTTTTTCAACATATTTCAACATACAGCTATTTGATCTTCATTTCAACAATATTGACAGATAAAGGTGATTTAATATAGCAAATATCATGAAACATTTACATTTGGTAGTCCATTGTATAATTTAAATAAACATAAATGCAAATTTCGCATGTGGAAAAAGTAAGTACACCCTACATTTATCACTACTTCAAATACCTAAAATTAGAATCAGGTGCACCAGCTCAGGGGCACATGATTAGAACATCGTTAGAGAGGATCTTGGAGGAACCTGTCTTATTTAAACCTCAGACATTTAGTTTTGTTTGCTCTTTGTTGTTGAAATGTGAGGCGTCACCATGCCTAGACAAAAAGAGCTCTCTGAGGCCTTCAGAAAGAAGGTTATAGATGCCTACGAGTCTGGGAAGGCATTTGAAAAGATCTCCAAACAATTTGAAATCGATCATTCGACTGTCCGGAAGATCATCTACAAGTGGAGAAGATTCAAAACAACTGCCAACTTGTTCAGGCCAGGCCGCCCCAGCAAGTTCAGCCTGAGAGCAGACCGCAAGATGCTGAAAGAAGTCTCTGAGAACCCCAGAATGTCATCACGGGACCTACAGATAGCTCTTGCCACTGTTGATGTCAAAGTGCACGAGTCCACCATTAGAAAGAGGCTGCACAAATTTGACCTACATGGGAGGTGTGCCAGGAGGAAACCTTTGCTGTCCAGAAAGAACATCAGGGCAAGATTAAAGTTTGCCAATGAACACCAAGGCAAAGACCAGCACTTCTGGAACAATGTGCTCTGGACAGATGAGCCAAAGGTAGAGCTATTTGGCCACAGTACCAGAAAAATGTTTGGCGAAAACCAAAGAGAGCATTTGACCACAAGAACCTGATACCAACTGTAAAGCATGGTGGTGGAAATATTATGGTTTGGGGCAGCTTTGCTGCATCAGGGCCTGGGCAGCTCACCATCATATAATCCACTATGAATTCTTCATTGTACCAGAGGGTGCTTGAGGATAATGTGAGGCCATCTGTCGGAAAGTTGAAGCTCAACCGAAGGTGGACCTTGCAACATGACAATGACCCTAAACATACCAGTAAATCCACCAAGGAATGGCTGAAAAGAAAGAAATGGAGGGTTCTGGAATGGCCTATTCAATGCCCGGATCTAAATCTCATCGAGATGTTGTGGGGGGATTTGAAACGAGCTGTGCATGCAAGAAACCCCTCAAACATCGCACAGCTGAAAGAATTCTGCATGGAGGAGTGGGCAAAATTTTCTCCCAGTCGATGTCAGAGACTGGTAGACAGTTATAAGAAATGCCTACTTGAGGTTGTTTCTGCCAAAGGGGGCAATACCACCTATTAGAGCCAAGGGTGTACTTACTTTTCCACATGCGAAATTTGCATTTACGTTTATTTAAATTATACAATGGACTACCAAATGTAAATGTTTCATGATATTTGCTATATTAAATCACCTTTATCTGTCAATATTGTTGAAATGAAGATAAAATAGCTGTAGGCTGAAATATGTTGAAAAAGTCAAAACTTTACATGGGGTGTGCTTACTTTTTCATGTGACTGTATATATATATATATATATATATATATATATATATATATATATATATATATATATATATATATATATATATATATATATATATATATATATATATTATAGTGGGACATTCGGCTGGAGAATGAGAGAAGTGGTTAAAAAAGGTGTGATAAAAGTAGATCCAGATTTGCTTTGAGGATTTAACAAACTAGCACACGTGCTCAATTCCGGGGGCGGCAGGAAGGGTCATTCCTCTTTGGGGTATATAGATTGCAGTCGATCTATGGTTGGATATCAAGAACATTGGATGTGTGTTCATTTACCAAGTTTGTTGTGGAGATATCGCCAAGTGGTTCAAGCATTCAAGCAAGCACTCCATTCAAAACCTTTAAGGAATGGCTGGCTTGGCAAGCGCTAGCTAGCTGCTTGGTAAATTAGCACAACCTGGGCTTCCTGCCTTTCAGTTTCGTGTTAAACAGCAGGTGCAAGTTTCAAAAGTTTGCTCTGAAAAACGCCATGTTTGCAGCAGGAAGGGTGATGTTATAAACCCAACACTTGTGGGGTATATAGATTACAGTAGATCTTCGCTGAGTTCTATAGGTAAAACTTACCTCACGGATGTCGGCATTCCTCCAAATTTCTTTATTTAGTGATATAAAGATCATTAGTGACTGTTTAAAATGCTAATCATACATGTTTGTGGTTTATAATATTTTTACTCCTGGAAGTGGCCGTTGCTCCCATGAAAACTCCATGATAAGCTATTTATAAATGTTGCCTTGACGTTTGTTCAAGGAGGAAAAACCCCTTGGGGAGGTGGGATATTATTAGTATTGTCGCGTAACCACCGAAATTAATATCTGGCGGTCGCGGATGCCGATCGCGAAGGCTTTAACTTCTGAGGCGAAAACTCAATGGCGGATTCCAAAACCAAAAGGAACCCCAAGCGCATGTGATGGAGGGGAGCGACGGGAGCCCTGCAGCCTTATTTATTAAATTAATCACCTGGACCTCCTGGTAGATTCACAATTATACATCTTAACCGACAAAACGCCTATACAGGAAATTATTACAAGGTAGTTTTCCTTACCGTGACACCTCGAAGCATGTTACCTATTCAGCTCTATTCTGCTCTACATATCACTACCCGCCAGACATAACACAGCCCCCCCCCCCCCCACCCCACTCTTGGAACCGTAGCTCTTGCAAGGTTCACTGCAGGTGCTACCATTCCAGCCTTAACTCTTACTGTCACACACTTAAATAACCTATGAAATAAATCAGGAAGGGCTGTGGGAAGTGAATCTGACTACTTACCGACACTTCATTAACAAGCTAAACCCCTTAACAATCATGCAAGTATGTACATTCATTGGTCTTCATTATTCCTGCGGAGGGAGGAAACAAACAACACACCAAAACTAACTTAACCACAAACTTAACCAACTTACAAGATTCCAAAAACTCTAAACATTTGTACAACCCCGGTCTACAGACCGCGTCCCCCGGTGGATGCCACAAGACACAACCTTACCTGCGGGGCCATCCCCAATGCATCCCTAAATTTCCACAGGCCCTGCCCAGATGTTACAGGTGAGTGACATGGCTCGGTGGATTTTGCCCACATTCATGCAACACAAACCTCTTCACCACTCATACACATTCCATAACTCATCAAGGCATCTCAAAAGTCAACAAGCACTTATTTCACCCCCTCTCCCCCTGCAGGACCATGGCATTGATGTCATATACAGGTGTGCATTCCTCAACTAGGCAGCGGGGAGGTACCGCACAAAAAAGATGGTGGGGGCGCTTCAGGCTATGGTGCCCGCAGCCCCAAAACAAGTCAACCGACTTACAAGTTCATTGCCTCCCCCCCCTTTACCTCTTGGCCCCGTGACAGCCCAACAGCCCCTTTCCACCGTTACCTCGCCGGTGAGGGTCTCCACACACACCAGGCTCCTCCGTGGCCTCCTGCTGCCGCGCAGCTACACGGGTCACCGGGGGACGCCCTCACCCCACGGCGCCCAACCAGACCCTCCACCGACGTGCTCCAATTTCCAGATACCACCGGCTGCCAGGGGTAATCGCCGCAGAGGGGGACTGCAGGCATCACTCCTCAGAGCTTGATCCGTACCTGCGGACACGCACACCTTCCCCACCCACAAGACCCCAAAACACACTTCCTCCCCCACTGCCATCCAATTCTCAACACAACTCAGCACAATTCCAAAGATGGTGTAAAAGGTGTTACAAGGCTTGCCATGGCCTGCTGCATGTGAAATCCCCAATTCACCTTTGCCATTACTCATTTCCATTTCCAAAAGCACAATAATCGTCACTCATTGTCAATTTCCACTCTCACGACCACATCAAAACACATAACCACAACACCAACACAAACGCCACCCACAAGACTCTGTGGCACACAAACCATATCCCCTCACCGGCCATGCCATCACTCTCACCCGCCTCCCAACTCCAAATTACACGTCCCCAATTTAACAAGCAAGTCCTGAAGCCTGGGACAGTAACCATCAAGGCCTTACCTCTACCTTGATGCACAGGTAACTTCCGGTTGGTCAAGTCCAAAGGTGCCATCCACCCATCACAATCCCAAAATTTCTCATTGGACCTACCAAATACTTCCAAATTTCCTTTTTGTCCCCACTACACTGACAGGTATGTGGATCCGCATCCAACAGTGATCATCACTACACAACTACCTGTGGCCACGACAGCTCTGCACCTCTACCGTGCAAGGGTCATCGGGACAAGATGAGCAGTCAAAACGCCAACATGGCCCATGAGTGTCCATAAGGGTGCGACCCACCATCCATCCTTCGGCCCCCCTGCGAGGAACACGGCTGCACCAGCCACAGCTGGCCAATGTGGTGAGCACCTGCTTCCAAAAACACACGACGGCACACAATACCGCACGCACAACCTCAGCCCTGGGGGGCATAGTCACAGTGCGTGGCATCCCTACAGCCATGTCCCCTGCACCTCCACATCATCCCCCAGTCCGACTACAGACCTTGGCCCTGGGGGACACGGTCGCAGTGCGTGGCATCCCTACAGCCACGTCCCCTGCACCTCCACATCATCCCCCAGTCCGACTACAGAACTGCAGCCCCCCCAGTGCTCACCCACACTTGACCACACCAAGGTCCAGTCGACAGCCATGCTCCACCAGGAGACCCACCCAGAAGACATGGTCCACACACCTCGGACACCCATAGCGCGACGTTGACCCCCAGACCACACAACTGCATCCCCATGATCCCGCATCCCAAATATGAGCACAGTCGCCCCCGCAACCAGTTGAAAGCTGTGTCCTGCTACCCTATCAATTTTATCACAGCCTCCAACACATTGGTCTACACACCTGGATAAATAATGGCGTCACTGTGCAGTGACCACCATGACATTTCAAAATCCACCCTTAAATTTGCATCTAACCCACTGATTACCCATGCCAAACATTTTTCACATTTTACTAACCTCACCAAAGAAAGATGCTTTGCCATACACATGCCAGCTGAGCATGGCCCATATGCTCGGCTCGTTACACATTCCCGATTCACATCCCCGATTCACATCTCCCATGGCTTTCTTCCCAACCCGAGAGTCCAAAAATCATAACGGAGCATCTGTGGAAGGTCACTCTCACACCATCACATTCCACAGATGCCCCAATGGTTGTCCAGCAGGCTAGGTCCATCCCTGTCCATTCGGTTCGACCCGAGTCCATAGCCCAACACAGCATGCCAGATCACCACATGCTGGTTGTCCAAAAGTCTCAGGGAGAGGGTGTCAGGCCGCATGCCCGGGTGGTCACTACATCAGGCCCAAGTTGGCCGTCCGTGGTGCCACCACCAACGCGTGACCCACAACACCTCCCCCTAGTGGTCCTCAATATCTGCCATCCCAGGCTTGAGAGACCACCTCGGACCCCACCCCCCAGAGGTCTTAACCCCCACCAGGGTCCGGTGACCCTGCCGGCCCGAGCCACATGCCCGGATGGCACCCCGCTGGACAAGGGACGCCACACTCCACCAGACCCCCCGTGGGGCCCAGGTCGTACCTTGACACCCAAGGCTGGACCCCACGTCCAAATCTCGCCAGCCCAGCCCCCCAGCTGGCTGGCATCACCAAATTTCGAAAGGGGCAACTTTTGCCCGAGGCCATCCCCAATGACCTCTCCATGTCCAAATCCCGCAGCCCGGGGGACCAACTCCAACCAAGGCTGCTCCAAATCCAATTCCCATTTAAATCTAAATTTCTTTCTCCTTTTAATTTTTTTTTAATTCCCACCACCAAACAGCAGCTGCAGGAAACAACTCCTACAGGTTGTTCTGCCCCTCCCTGCAGCTGGTCCACATTCCCTACAGGGACCAAATCATCTGAAGCTCGATCTCCCGACTCTCCAAGGTCCAAATCCAGCCCGGAGCCAACACACTCCCCCAACTGGTTGTCCAATTTCGGAGCCTCCGTTGCCAAATCGTAGTGTACGGTGAGGGTCCCCTTGGTCATTCCAACCACCTCCTCGGACCAACTCACCTCATTACCCAGACTCCTTTGGGCCTGGTAAACCTCTGCCTCCATGGGACTGTCCCAGGTCCCCAGCCGTTGAATCACATCATGCTCGTCATCCCCATCATCATAACAAATCATTTCTGGCCCCACCAGGTTTTGATCAATAAATACATGGTCCGGCTCCATTACTCGGACCCCCCCTATTGTTATCCTCTCTTGCTCTGAACCACCACCCTGGTACAGCAAGGATTCAATTCCATCCCCCGGTTGGGGTGTTGTGACATCCACACGGTCCCGATAAACGTCCAGGCCAGCGGGTGGGAAACATTCCCTATTACAATTCTCACATTCGGTCTCCCCATCTACCTGTGCGCACTCCACACTCACCTGTACGCATTCCCCATCTACCTGTAGGCATTCCCCATTAGCCTCTTAATTTGCCATTCCCGGTGCAATTCCCAATTTGCCTTCCCCCCGTTCCGATTCAATTTCTGCCACGCTTGGCTTCTCCTGTGCCCCGACGGCACCATTCATTCGTCCTTCCCTCAATTCATTCGTTTGTTCCTTCAAACTGTCACTCATTCCCTTCATCTCTCCCTTCAATTCATTCCTTTGGGAGTCAATTTTCCCATCCAACCCATCAATTTTGTTTTCTAGTTGCTCACTGCGCTCACTCTGAGCTTCCATTTTGTTTTCCAGCCCCCCAATTTGATTTTCCAACCCACTTTTCATTTCCCGCATTTCCCTAAGCAATTGACCCAAAATCTGGTCGTTTGTCGGGGCCGCACCTACTGCTCCCGATTCCCCGGTAGGGGAGGGGGATAAGTTGCTGCTCGGGACGGGGGAGGTTCCAAGACTCGCTTCTAATTCCCCTATTTCCAGCTCACTCCCTAAACTGACAGAAGCCTCGCCACGCACCTCCATTTTGTCGATCTCCGACATCAGCTTTTCGGAAGGTCGTTTCCCGCGCGCGTATTATTTTACTTCCAAACAAATTTAATTTTGTCGAAGACGCGATATCGCGCTTCGTACGCCCAATTGACGATACAAATTTCTCCGCCTCGATTATAAAAATTTCGGTTCTAAATGCTTTCCGGGGTTTTTCACCCAGCCGGCGTCAACTCGCTACCGCCGGACAAAAAAATTGTCCGCTAGGTTCGAATCCCTAACTCCTGACACCAAATGTCGCGCAACCGCCGAAATTAATATCTGGCGGTCACGGATGCCAATCGAGAAGGCTTTAACTTCCACGGCGAAAACTCAATGGCGGATTCCAAAACCAAAAGCAACCCCAAGCGCGCGTGATGGAGGGGAGCGGTGAGAGCCCTGCAGCCTTATCTATTAAATTAATCACCCGGACCTCCTGGTAGATTCACAATTATACATCTTAACCAACAAAACGCCTATACAGGAACTTATTACAAGGTAGTTTTCCTTACCGCGACACCTCGAAGCATGTTACCTATTCAGCTCTATTCTGCTCTACATATCACTACCCGCCAGACATAACAGTATTAATATTGTTTTGTAATAACATTAATATTATGCTATTATTGTTAGTTTTGTTATTAGAAGCGGCCTTGGAAAAACGCCACGATAAAGCTAACTTAACATAGATATACACCTCAACATGCAACCCCATTGACGGCAATGGCAGGGAAAACCCGCTCGGGGGAGAAAACCCCATTGGGTAAGGGGGCAAATGATTGCGCTACATTCCACCAATCTGGGCTTTATGGTTGAGTGGCCAGCCGGAAGCCAAACAGTTCAATATTGGTTTCATCAGACCACAGAATCTTGTTTCTCACAGTCTGAGAGTCCTTCAGGTGCTTTTTTGCAAACTCCAAGTGGGCTTTTATGTGTGTTTCACTGAGGAGAGGCTTCCGTCTGGCCACTCTGCCATAAAGCCCAGATCGGTGGAGTGTTGCAGTGATGGTTGTCCTTCTGGAAGTTTCTCCCATCTCCACACAGGATCTCTGGAGCTCAGCCAGAGTGACCATCGGGTCCTTGGTCACCTATATTACCAAGGCCCTTCTCCCCCGATTGCTTAGTTTGGCCGGGAGGCCAGCTCTAGGAAGAGTCCTGGTTGTTCCAAACTTCTTCCATTTAAGAATTATGGAGGCCACTGTGCTCTTGGGAACCTTCAATGCAGCAGAATTTTTTTTGATAGGCTTCCCCAGATCTGTGCCTCGACACAATCCTGTCTCTGAGCTCTTCAGGCAGTTCCTTCGACCTCATGGCTTGGTTTTTGCTCTGATATGCATTATCAGCTGTGAGACCTTATATAGACAGGTGTGTGCCTTTCCAAATCATGTCCAATCAATTGAATTAACCACTGGTGGACTCCATTCAAGGTGTAGAAACATCTCAAAGAGAAACAATTTGATCAAGAGAAATGGGAGGCACCTGAGCTAAATTTCAAGTGTCATAGCAAAGGGTATGAATACTTATGCCAATGTGATATTTCAGTTTTTTCTTTTTCATAAATTTGCAAAACTTTCTAAAATCCTGTTTTCTCTTTGTCATTATGGGGTATTGAGTGTAGATTGCTGAGGGAAAAAATGAATTTAAACGATTTCAGCATAAGGCTGCAACATAACAAAATGTGAAAAAGTGAAGGGGTCTGAATACTTTCTGAATGCACTGTACCTACGGGGTGCATGCAGTCCACCATCAACATCCTTCTGGTGAAACGCCAAGTCCAGAATCACTGCTCATCTCCACTCATTTGTTTCTCTTCTTTCTCGCCTAGGGAAACAGCTTCCACATTCTTTTCAATCTCATTCTTCCCTCCAAGGCTTCAGGTCAGCAATTCACCACTATTTCATGTCATCACCCATCCAAAACCATGATCTTTTCTTCACTGGTTTTACCACCTCTACCCTCCTCCCTTCCCCCGCAACACCACCTCGTCCCCCATCCCCATGCCTACCTCCTTCAAAATCTCCAGGTCTTCCTTCCTAAGAGTCTGCTTCTGGAATCAATAATGTCCTTCACTACCCCTCATTTCTCCCCACACACAGTTTGTTGTTGTTTGATCGTTTTGAATCCAATCTCAACCAAACTTGACAGGAGGACTAGGGGTCACACAATGGAGATTGTAGCGACTTCATTTGACCCCCTCCCCAAGAGGGTTTTCCATCTTGGGAAAAATCCATGTTAACGTGTATAGATAGTTCATCGTGCCATTTTTTTCAAGACTGCTTACAATACCAAAAGTAACAATAAAGAGCAATCAGAAAATGCAGAGCCTCGCCAGGACATGTTTTCGTGTTTTTTAAGGCTTTTGTGTTAAAATAAATATGGAGGCCGAACCATGTGACTGATGATGTCAGCATTATTTTTTCTCCACCAATTTATCCCAAGATGACGCTCAAGAAATTTCATCTTGATCGGATGACGTTTTGTACTTGTCGAATTATGACGTCATAATGGAGGAACCTATGCCATCGTCATTAACATATGTTATTCTCCATGGAGAGTTCTTTACAATGAGCCATGTCTCAATATTTTCTATGCAGCGCTTTCGTAGATATGGAGGTGCATTTTTTTTCGGGGTTTCCAAGATGGCGCCCGTACCACGTGACCTGTGACCTATGACGTCATAATTATCAATAGAAATTGTACAAGAGGAGGCGCACCTATGGTGAAAATTTTCTCTCAATTGGACCAACGGTTGCAGAAAAAAAATCATGTTTATTCTGTGCGGACAACCAAACAGACAGACAGACAGACAGACAAACGGACTCAAATGCAACACCCTCTCCGATGGCTAGGTTAGACTAGAACAAGCACATGGAAGAGTGCATACATACGCCAGGCTGAACAGTTTACGTTGTGTATCCTACTAATAGGATGGATCTGGATTCGGACCTGAACCAAAATCGAATTGGATTGTTCTTGTCATTTACCCAACTCATCCACCTCGTTTTGCCATAACTCGTCCACAACTCTTTGAAATACGATGCTATATATCGTTTTGGTCCCATCTCTCAATGGTGAAGAATCACTTGAAAAATAAAAAAAAATTCTCGTATCCGACTGAATTCGGATCTTCACCAAAATCGAATTGATTCGTTCTTGTCACACACACAACCTGTCCACCAAGTGTCGTACAAATCCTTCCACAACTTTTTGAAATATCCTGCTGTATATCGATTTTGGCACCATCTCTCAATAGTGAAGAATCAATTTAAAATTTTCAATATCCTGATCCGGATCTTTACCAAAATCTATTCAATTCTTCCTTGTCACACACCCAAACCTGTCCGCCATGTTTCATCCGAATCCGTCCATAACGTTTTGAGATATCGTGCTATACAGTATATTGTTTTTATTCCTCCGCCGACAAAGTCCCTGGAGGCATTATGTTTTCGGGTTGTCCGTCCATCCGTCCGTACGGGCTAAACTTCGTTTTTCTCAGCAACCACATGTCCGATTGAGACAAAACTTT
Organism: Myxine glutinosa; assembly: GCF_964187855.1. NCBI lineage: Eukaryota > Metazoa > Chordata > Myxini > Myxiniformes > Myxinidae > Myxine > Myxine glutinosa. The sequence goes on along the minus strand of NC_136262.1, from coordinate 24,202,868 downwards.
CAGGGTAGGAGTGACACTCATGCAGAATGTTTTTATGATAATTGTGACGTCTTAGGGCACGTGGTATGGCAGCTATCTTGGATTAAAAGCAAATAATTAAATAAAATTTTCTCGGAAACCGCTAAATAGAAATTTTTTAAACTTGGAACATTGTCAAGTACCAATGGGGAACAAAAGCATGATAAAGATGACATCATAGGTGGAATGGTATACCAGCCAAAAATGTTTATTTAAAAATATCCCTTCTCTGAAACTGTTTCACCGATCGATGTCTAATCTGTCATCGCTGGTGAAAATGTGATACTTGAAAACAGCTGAAGGTATTTAAATCAAACCTGTTTATTTTTAGGACAGTGAACGAGGGCATCTACCCGTTGTGGGACTTTGCGGAGGCGTATTGGCGACACAGTCACATTGTTCGAGTTTGTCCCTATCTTTCAATGGTGAAGAATCACTTAAAAAATTATAGTATCCATATCCGGATCTTGGGCAAAATCTAATCAATTGGTCCTTGTCACGCACCTAAACCAGTTCACCAAATTGAATAGTTATATCACTGGTATGGCAGTTATATTGAGATCTCGCGAGATCTTGGAGAAGGTGGCAGGGGTTTTCGACGGTCCACACGGTCTCCACGTTTTTCAAAGTTAAGTCTGTTCACAATTGTATTTTGTCGAAACTGTATTTATCGTTCGGTGTGTGAACTTATAGTGTGCCCCTTGGAAGTTTCTCGGTGTTTATCTTTCATATATTAATCGTTTGTTTGCCGCGTCGCGAGCAAGGCCTTGCAGCCTAAGGCTTCCCCCGTCGAAGGTTGTTCCTTCCTTCGCTGTTTTGCTAGCTTTTTTGATTTCCCCTTCTCCACCAAGCTTTACCAAACATCTACTATTTGTCTAACGTTGTAACCCCACACCCCCCCCCAAAACAAACAAAAAAACAAACAAAAAAAAACTTTTATTTCCCTTTCTCCTTGTGTGCTTTTGCCTCTGCCCACGTGCACTGTCTCGCCCCGCCCCCATTTTCCCCTTGCCTTCCACCTTTTTCCCTGTTCAAGTGACTCGTGGTCATCGCTCTAGGCTTCCTCTCCCCATTGGTATTTTTGTGAATATAAGATTGTTCTTCACAGTTCTGTTTAAATATGTTTCAACTATCCCCTTCAGTGTTTTATTCAGTGGTTTATTACAACACGCTGTTTTTCTTCTTATTTAAAAGGCTCCTTTCAATTTCCTCTTCAACTCATTCCATTTCAAAAAAATATTCAATCTCTTTTGATTCCAAATCACTCCATGCTCTAAATTCTCATTCATTCCATCCCTCCTCCATCGTTCTTAAACGAATCGCTAACTTGAAAATCACAACAAACCCAATTTGTTATATATGTTCATCTTTCATTAATCATCCACTTTCTAAACTCCCCCCTTGCCCCTCCCCTTCAAATCTCCCCCCCAACCATCCCTCCCAAATTCTCCCTCCTCCCCCCTCCTTCTCAAAGCTGCCTCCTCCCCACTTCGTCTCCCTTCTATGTCAAACCTCCACCTCCCCCAACCTTCTACTTTCCTCTGACCCCCCTCAAACAAACTCTCACTGTGCCTCATTCCATCACCATCAAACCTTTCGTCCTCCTCATCCTTCCCTTTCTTGTAACTCTTCTGTAATCTCTGACACACTGTCAACTGCTCTTCCTACATCCCCCTCTCACCCTTCATCTGACCCTACCCCTCCCCTCCCCTGTCCTGCACCCGATGCTCCCCCTCTCTCCTCACTAACGGTATGGACCTCAAACATCCGGGGCCTTTGCTCAAACCTGATTGATCTCTCCATTCAGGTTGCTTCTGAAAATCCAGACTTGATCTGCTCAACAGAAACTTTCCTCCTTCAAGATGTCTCTGATTCCTTAATATCTCTTCCTGGTTACTCCCTCCTCCGGTACGATAGACCTGAGCCTCGTCCTGGTGGTGGGGTGGCTATCTTTATCAAAAACTCTCTTCCTCACTCTCCCTGCACTGCCCTCTCTCCACCCCACCCACAGGAGTACCTCTGGCTACGGCTTCCTCTCCGCTCCCACCTTTTGTTCATATGTGTTCTGTACCATCCTCCAAACAGTGATGACTCCATTTACATTTCTCTGTCGGACAACATGGACCAAGTTCTATCAACTCATCCAAACTCTCTCTTCCTCATATGTGGTGACTTCAACTGTCATCATGCCAGCTGGCTGGGTGTGGGTTCATCTCTCACCAGCCATGGCACCTCAGCAAAGGACTTCTGCGACTCATTGGGACTGACACAATCTGTCAATTTCCCGCCCCGGATCTCAGTCAATGGGGTATCTTCTCTTCTGGACCTGGTTATGACTAACTTCCCTGCAAATGTCTGCTGCTCTTCTTCTGCTCCAATCGGTTCTTCTGATCATGTGCTTGTTAAAGTGGACATCTCTCTGGCCATTCTCAGAGAGCCTCCTCAGCGTCGACGAGTCTGGCATTTCACTCAGGCCGACTGGGACGGGCTTCAAGCAGCCATCAATCAACTGGACTGGTCTCCCATCTCTAATGCCTCTGACATCAATTCTTCCTGGGAATTCTTCCAAAGCAAACTGCTCTCTCTCTCATGCACAGATTTATCCCATCTCGTCTTCAGTTGTCTTACCCTTCCTCCCGTCCATGGTACACTGAATCTTGTGGTGAGGCAGTTGCCCTGAAACAACTTGCCTTTGCATCTTGGAAGGCAAATCCAACTGAGGGCAATCTCAGTTCCTTCCACCAAGCTCGAAACAAGTGTGTTTCTAGCCTCAGGAGTGCCAGGAAGCACTATCTCTCCACACTCAAGATTGAACTCTCAAACCTGTCTCCTTCCTCCAAATCCTGATGGCGTCTGGTCAAATCCGTTTCTGGTGTTTGTTCCCCCTCCATCCCCTCCCTTACCTCAAATGGCTACACAGTTGACACCGCACGTGACAAAGCCGAATGCCTCAACTCTGTGTTTGCCTCAAAATCTTGTGTCCCAAACCCATCTCTCTCTGTTCCCACCTTTCCCAGGTCGAACCCAACTGCTCCTGGACTCTGTGTCCTTCTCTCCTGACAAGGTGGAGAAGTTTTTATCAAACCTCGACTCTGATTCTGCAACTGGACCAGATGGCATCAGCCCTCGGATCCTAAAATCCTGCTCTGCCGCTCTAGCTCACCCTCTCTTTGTTCTTTTCACCCTCTCTTTTGCTCAAGGTCATCTGCCAGCATCTTGGAAATCAGCAAACATTACTGCTTTACACAAAAAAGGTTCAAAAACAGATCCTTGCAACTACAGACCAATCAGCCTGCTCCCAATTATCAGCAAAGTCATGGAATCCATCATTGCTTCAGATATCAAATCCTTCCTCTTCTCCAATGGCTTGATCTCTGATCATCAATTTGGATTTAGACCAGGTCATTCTACTCTGGACATGTTGCTTCTGCTGTCTCAACAATGGATGGAGGTCCTCAATGCCAAACAGGAAATCAGAGCAGTCTCACTTGACATAACACGTGCCTTCGATACGGTCTGGCACCCAGCTCTGCTCACCAAACTCACCTCCTATGGTATTCAGGGAAATCTCCACTCATGGCTTGCGGATTTCCTCTCTGGTCGTAGGCAACCTGTGGCCCTGAATGGATTTCTCTCATCTTCCCTCCCTGTTCTGGCTGGAGTTCCCCAAGGTAGTGTTCTGGGCCCTGTGCTATTTCTGGTCTTCATCAATGATCTCTCCGACTCTCTGGAAAATCCTCTCTATCTCTTTGCTGATGACTCCACTATCTGCCGCTCCATTCCTCATCCCTGAGATCGGCAGTCTGCAGCCTCCTCACTCTCTGCAGACCTGGACAAAATCACAGACTGGTCAAACAAGTGGAACATGTCTTTCAATCCTGACAAATGTCACACTCTTACAATGTCTCTCCAAAAGGACCGACTGGACAACCCTCCCATCTACTTTCTCAACAATCCTCTCCAAGAAGTTTGGTCGCTCAAGCTTTTGGGTCTCACTATCTGCCATGATCTTTCTTGGGAAAACCACATTTCCAAGCTGGCCTCCAAAGCCAGTCGCCGACTGGGCATCCTCCGTCGTGCGAAGTCCTTCCTTGGCACACCTGAGCTCCTCACCACATACAAGGCTTTCATCCGCAGCTCAATGAAATACTGTTCCCCCCTCTGGGCTGGTGCTCCTGCCTCACACCTTGCTCGGCTTCACGCTGTTGAGGCCAAAGCTTTCAGAATCATTGGAATCTCCTGCGATATAGTCAACTCCGAGGGCCTTTCACTCACTCACCGCAGGCAGGTTGGTGGTCTTTCTGTCTTCTACCGACTCTTCTCCGGCCTTGCTCCCCCAGCTCTCTCTGTGCTCTGTCCCCCCAATATTCCTTCAGGTCGCACAAGATCTGCCTGCAACCCTCTTATGGTTAAACTGCCAAAGTCTAGGCTCTCTGCTCACCTTCACTCTTTCATTCCCCTTTTCTCCTGCCTCTGGAACAAACTCCCCCACTCCCTTAAATCCCACTCCTCCCTCCAGGTCTTTAAAACAGCTGTTCACCACCATCATCTCCCCCATCGAAAACCTTGATCTTTTCTACCCCCGGTAATTTACCCCAGAGTCCTTGCAGTGTTCATATGTTTTATTCCTCTCCCACCTCCCCCCAAGTCCTCCCGATGTCCCTGCTCTCAAATGTTGTGTTTGTGTCCTTCCCCCTCTCTCCCCATCTTGTCTGCCGCTCCCCTTGTTTTTTGTGTTTTGTGTGTCGGTTTGTCTTTTTGTGTGATTAATGTTAGCTCTTTCACGAGCCTCGATCTTGTATACAAAAAACCCCCAAAAAAAAACAAAAAAAAAACTGCAGTGACGCCTTTATGATAGACCTGAACCTGCATAATCCTCCTTTATTGATGTCCCTAAAAATTTTCATCCCTCGATTTTTTTTATCCCCACCAATTTATCTCTAGATGACGCTCAATAAATTTCATCTTGATCAGATGATGTTTTGTACGTGTCGAATTATGACGTCATAATGGAAGCACCTATGACATCATCATTAACATATTTTATTCCCCATGGACATTTCTTTACAATGAGCCATGTCTCAATTTTTTCTATGCAGTGCTTTCGGAGATAGAGGTGCAAAGTTTTTCGGGTTTTCCAAGACGGCGCCCATACTACGTGACCGATGACGTTATATGACGCTCAGGAAATTCGACGTGAAAGCAAAATCAAGCAAAAATGATCAATGGACTGAAAGTGTTGGAAAAATAAAATTATCCTGAAAAAAGGAACCATTTTTCAACTCAACTCAAGGGACCAACTCAAGACATTCAAGGACATTCAAGACATGACAAGGACCATTCAAGACACTCTGACAATTACAATGACAAGGGACATTCAAGGGATTCAAGGGACATGTCAAGGGACATTCAAGAACTCAAGGGAGACCATTTTTTTTGTGGAACACTACCAGTATTCTTAGCAAAGGGGGTTGATTTTAGCTGTTTTGCTGCGAGGAGGGCCAGGTCCATGGCCGACAACTCGCTCACTGTAAGTGCTGATAGCGGAAGAATTTTGCATTGGGAATAGTGTGTAATAACCATTGCATGCTTGCTCGCACTATTCTTCTTTTAAGCCTGTTAACAGCCAGCTGTGGCGCACCGATTGGGTCGTGCTTCGTGCGGACCATTGCCCGTGCTGGACCGTGCGCCGAGCCCAGATAACGGGCCTCTAAATCAGCATCGGAGAACGGCTCAACAGCTGCTAATCACGAACCATTTCTCTATCTCTGCTTTCCCAGGGAGCTGGCACGAAATCTACATGCGCCATGTGTACAGAAAAGCCCCACGAGGTGAGCACGTGCCCCCGCGCGTGCCCGTTACACCCTCGGCTGCTTCACATTGTCCGGCTTCAAAGGCATTCCGGGAAATTTCTCATGTTGAAAGGGCAAGAGGAATAACACAAAAGGTGCACAATAAACGATTGTAAACGTATGAAAGCAACCGGCTCTCCCGCTCACCACGAAGCGGGTTCATCCTTCGTCTTGCTGGTGCGGGTCCCAGGACGCATGACATTCTAAAATACGATTTCATGTGACAGAACCCCCCACAGGTAATAACGTGCAAATTGACCGGTTGCCGTGTAGGGTGTTTTCAGACAAATATAGAATAAACACGATAAACAATTGCACACGCAGGTCATAAAGAGTGTTTATGAGCTGAGGATGCAAGGTTCCTCAAAGGGAATGTGCACCTTTTATAGCCGCACCTCGAGTGACTATTTTGTGCTGCCGGTGTGAAGAGTTTGCTTCCACTAAAACACAACTTCAGCTTTGTATACAATACACTTCTATACATGTGTAAGGTGGGGATGGTGTAATGGGGCCCATTTGGAATCGCACTGGGAGTATTTGGACATTGGAATTTGGGATGTGGCAAGATCAGGCCAGAAGTCTTGGAGGCAAAATGAAAAACCGACTCCTTACATTTAAAAAAAAAACATTTTAAAAAACAACCTGCTTAAAAGTAAACCACGCAAATAACCGATTCACTTTAATGCGTTGATACATCATCAGCAAAAATGCAATGAATCAGTCATCGTTCATTTGATATTTGCTCATGATCATAATGGCACACACATTTGATAGGTCTTTATAAAACTTGGCCCCATGGGGAACTCACGGTTATTTTCCCATGATTTCCGAGAAAATTTTAAAATTAATTACCTGAATTTGAGGTGAAACCCCTCTTTTACCCCCCTTTAAAAGGGCGGATCCAGATGGGGAGCACAACCCCATGAGACCTTACTGTCCTGATGCATTGTATCAAATTTGGTCCATATTGCTAAGGTAGTTGTGGGGAAGATTATGTTTTTTTTGAAAATGAGCGATTTGGGGAGGGGGCCCGTGGCCCCCTTTCTGGCGGAGATACGGCCATGAGGATCACAACTTAAGATTAGGGCATTGTCCCGATGCCTCGTGGCGAGTTTGGTCTGGATCTGTTGGGCTGTTTCGGAGAATAAGATTTCTGAATTAAATACCAATATTTGGAGCGACCCATGCTCCCCCCCTACCCCCCTCTCTTTACTCCCTTATAATGGGCGCATCTGGATGGGGAGTACAATCCCATGAGACCTTGTTGTCCTGATGTATTGCACCAAATTTGGTTCATATTGGTTGGGTTGTTTGTGAGGAGAAGACGTTTTAGTCAAATGTTAATGTACGTACGGATGGACGGATGATCAGACACTGGGACCCACTCTGAAGTTATTTCGGAAAAATAACCTTCATCATAATACTAAAATACCGTATGCCATTTGGTGTCTGTCTGTCTGATGATTTTTTGACCGCGATACATTCCATCGTTACTTATCCAATCTCAACAAAAACTTGACAGGGTGACGAAGGGTTACACAACGAGGGTTATAGCGCAATCATTTACCCCCCTACCCAATGGGGTTTTCTCCCTCGAGCAGGTTTTCCCCACCATTACCGTCAATGGGGTTGCATGTTGAGGTGTATAGCCATATTAAGTTAGCTTTATCGTGGCGTTTTTCCAAGGCCGCTTCGAATAACAAAACTAACGATAATAGCAAAATATTAATGTTATTACAAAACAATATTAATACCATTAATATCCCACCTCCCCAAGGGGTTTTTCCGCCTTGAACAAACGTCGAGTCAATGTTTATAAGTAGCTTATCATGGCGTTTCCGTGGGAGCAACGGCCCAACGGCTTCTACCAGAGGTAACAATATTATAAACTACAAATAGGTATGATTAGCTTTTTAAATAGTAGCTAATGGTGTCTATAACATTAAACAAATAAATTTGTAGGAATCCCAACATCCGTGAGGTAAGTTTTACTTAAAGAACTGAGCGAAGATCTACTGTACTCTATATACCCTGCAAGGGTGGGGTTAATAACATGACACTTCTTGCCGCTAACATGGCGTTTGTCGTAGTGAATTTTTGAAACTCGCTCCTGCTGTTTAACACGAAACTGAAAGGGAGGAAGCCCTGATTGTGCTCATTGACCAAACAGTTTCTTACCTCTTGCTCGTGTTTATCGTTGGAGTGTACTGCCAGGGAGATTGACGATGACTGCCGATTGATGAGAAGAGGAAGAAGTTCAAGGAGTGGCAGAAGGCGAAGGGTACGGGAGCAGAAAAAGGAGAGCATGAAAGATATAAGGCAGCCAAAAAGGCTGCAAAGAAAGAGGTAGCAAAGGCGCAGGAGGCATGTAGGAAAATGTTTGGAGAACGCTTGGATTCGGAAGAGGGTCAGAGAGCGGTATTCAGGATTGCAAAGCAGATAGCGAAAGAGAGGTGTGATGTGATGGGGGTGAGTTGCTTGAAGGATGAAGTGGGACAAATCATTGTGGAACCAGATGGAATTAAAGGAAGATGGAAAAGATATATGGAAATGCTTTTGAATATAGAGAATGAATGGGATGGCAGCATAGAGAGTAACCCAGTTTTAGAACCGGCAGAAAAGATAACTGAGAAGGAAGTTGAGGAAGCGATAAAAGCAATGAAGAGTTGAAAAGCGGGAGGGCCGACGCGAGTTGTGGGAGATATGTTGAAGGCAGCGGGAAATTGGGGTGTGAAGAGAATGCCAGAGATCTGCAATCTGGTGGTGAAAGAAGGCCGCATTCCAGTGGATTGGGAACTGAGTACCCTCGTCCCTCTATACAAGGGGAAAGGTGACCCTCTGGAGTGTGGCTCGTACTGAGCGATAAAGTTATTGGAGCATGGAATGAAGGTATTGGAAAGGGTGTTGGAGAGGAGGATAAGGAAGAAGGTGAAGATCGACGAAATGCAGTTTGGATTTATCCCAGGAAGAGGAATGACAGACACGCTCTTTATTGTGAGGCAGTTGCAGGAGAAGTACATGGAGAAGAGGAAGAAGTTGTTTCTTGGGTTTGGTGATCTGGAGAAAGCATTTGATAGGGTTCCACACGAAGAATTGACATGGGCATTGAGGAAGTTAGGAGTGGAGGAATGGTTGATCAGAGTAGTGATGGCAATGTACAAAAGAGCGCGCACAGCTGTAAGGACGAAGGACGGGAACAGTGGTGAGTTTGAGGTGAAGGTGGGAGTGCATCAGGGGTCGGTACTAAGTCCACTACTATTTGTAGCTGTGATGGAGGTGCTGGCTCAGAACGTAAATGAGGGTTTACCGTGGGAGTTGTTGTATGCAGATGATCTGGTGTTGATTGCAGAAAGTATGGATGGACTGAAGGAAAAGATGAACAAGTGGAAGGAATGTATGGAGACAAAAGGTCTGAAGGTGAATATCGGAAAGACGAAGGTGATGGCAAGTGGTAAAGCATGTGGTGAGGTGGAAAGAACTGGGAAGTGGCCATGTGCTGTGTGCAGGAAGGGTGGAGGAGTGAACTTCATTCAATGTACAATGTTCGCTGAGTGGGTTCATCAAAAATGCAGTGCTCTGAGAGGGTCATTAACCAGTGTGGCAGCTACATTCAAATGTAAGGTGTGCACAGAGGGAGCTGCAGATGGAGGAAATGTTGAGTTGGATCTTGGAGACGGCGTGAAGCTGGAAGGTGTGAAAACATTTTGCTACCTCGGAGACATGCTGAATGGAGAAGGTGGATCAGACTCGGCAACGGTTGCTCGAGTGAGATGTGCATGGAAGAAGTTTTGGGAACTGAGTGGCGTGCTGATGAGGAGGGGAGTGTCGTTGAAGCTGAAGGGAAAGGTGTATGCTGCATATGTGAGAAGTGTTATGATTTATGGCAGCGAGACATTGGTAATGAACGTAGAGCAGCAACGAAGGCTGGAAAGGGTGGAAATGCGAATGGTTCGGTGGATGTGCGGAGTATCGTTGAAAGAGAGGAAGACAAATGATTAATTGCGAAAGATGATGGGAATAGAGCCTGTGATTGATGCTGTAAAGAGGAACAGGTTGAGATGGTTTGGTCATGTGTTGAGGAAGGATGAAAGTGGCTGGTTGAGAAGAGTGATGGAAATGAATGTAGAAGGAAGTAGAGGACGGGGAAGACTGATAAAGACTTGGCTGAAGATGGTGGAAGAAGAAATGCGGGCAAGGGGGTTAACAAGGAGAGATGCAGAAAATAGGGCAAAATGGAGAAGATTATCATGGGGCCCGCAAGGCTAACCCCCGCTCTAGCAGGGAAAATGGCCTTAAAATGCATGTTGTTTGTTGTTGTTGTACTGCCAGGGAGGACAGCCCGATGCACCACCCGCCATTATTCTCGTAGTACCAGTGACAGATTGTTGTATCTTGTGAGCATGCTTCGTAATGTTGGCCATGTTGTCAAGATGGCCATGCTGCTCCGACCTTTACCACATTTTGTGATGGAACTGAATTTTTCCTTTGAAGTCTCTTTACGCTTGAAAATATCTGATCTGAATTTTATAATATGACTACATTGACTATTAATGGTGTCACAGGATGAGATGTGGTCAAAGTCTACCCTGAACCATTACTCAGAGTTATATTTATATATATATATATATATATATATATATATATATATATATATATATATATATATATATATCTATATTATAATAGCCGTAGATGATTCTGTCTGTCTGTCTGTCTGTCTATCTGTTGGGTGTCTGTCCGGGGTGTGGCTTACTCGGTTTGCAGAGTAGCTCAACCCATAGCTCCACCCATTCTGGGAGTGGCTATAAACAAATATCCACCATTTTATTAACTCGCATAGCTTTGAGTCCTGTTTTGTAGGCCCGTGGTGTCTTGCTCTCCCCCAGTTTTATTTAAAATCAAATTCGATAAATCATTTCATTTTTCACAGTCGCTAACATAGTTTTAGACTCGGTTGAAAAAAAACGGGAAGAAAATCCGATGAAAGTTGCCGTTTATAGAACGAAATGAATTCTCAAAGGCCTGTAACTTCAAGGCCATTGAGTCTCTCTCACGCCTTTATCTCCAATCTAACTCACCATATGATTTCATTTTTATCGATGGTTTTACTTTTAGACTCGGTGTCAGCAATAATTGAGAACAATCCACACACGCGGGAAAATGCAGAGATATCTTTTTTAAAATTGCGTCATGGTGTATCATACACCGCCCAACATGACACCGCCGGCAATGTGTCGATATATATTAAAAATTCGCTTTTGCTTTTCCGTTATGATATATTACTATTTCGTTTGATGATAGTCGTCACAAAAACGTCAACAATGATGCCGACATATATTTCTTCGTTTTTATTTCATTCAACATATTAGCCGGAAGTAAAATATGTTTCAGGAAATTACCGAGAGATATTTCTTCGTTTTTTTTATTAGTTATGTGCGCATACACTTTAAATAGGTTTATTTGAAATCTTTAATTTTCCACAAACATTCCACACACGCGGGAAAATGCAGAGATATATTTTTTAAAATCGCGTCATGGTGTATCATACACCGCCCAACATGACACCGACGGCAATGTGTCGATATCTATTTTAAATTCGATATATCATTTCATTTTTCACAGTCGCTAACATAGTTTTAGACTCGGTTGAAAAAAAACGAGAAGAAAATCCGATGAAAGTTGCCGTTTATAGAACGAAATGAATTCTCAAATGCCTGTAACTTCAAGGCCATTGAGTCTCTCTCACGCCTTTATCTCCAATCTAACTCACCATATGATTTCATTTTTATCGATGGTTTTAGAGTCGGTGTCAGCAATAATTGAGAACATTCCACACACGCGGTAAAATGCAGATATATTTTTTAAAATCGCGTCATGGTGTATCATACACCGCCTAACATGACACCGACGGCAACGTGTCGATACATATTAAAAATTCGATATATCATTTCATTTTTCACAGTCGCTAACATAGTTTTCGACTCGGTTGAAAAAAAACGGGAAGGAAATCCAATGAAAGTTGCCGTTTATAGAACGAAATGAATTCTCAAACGCCTGTAACTTCAACTTCAAGGCCATTGAGTCTCTCTCACGCCTTTATCTCCAATCTAACTCACCATATGATTTCATTTTTATCGATGGTTTTGGACTCGGTGTCAGCAATAATTGAGAACATTCCACACACGCGGGAAAATGCAGAGATATATTTTTAAAAATCGCGTCATGGTGTATCATACACCGCCCAACATGACACCGACGGCAACGTGTCGATATATATTAAAAATTCGCTTTTGCTTTTCCGTTAAGATATATTACTTTTTCGTTTGATGACAGTCGTCACAAAAACGTCAACAATGATGCCGACATATATTTCTTCGTTTTTATTTAATTCAACATTATTAGCCGGAAGTAAAATATGTTTCAGGAAATTACCGAGAGATATTTCTTCGTTTTTTAAAATTAGTTATGTGCGAATACACTTTAAATAGGTTTATTTGAAATCTTTAATTTTCCACAATATAATTTACTTGCCATTTATCATTTGATGATTACGAGACAAATTCCTCTTGAGGATCGTGACAATTCATGCGCTGCGTGGAAACTTCTATTTCCAAAATGAATGAGACGATCGATGAAGAACGCAGACTTGAACAGGATGCAGCAAGAAAACGAATGAGACGGGCGAACGAGTCCATTGACGAACGTCAATGCAAACTTGCGGGGTCACCCGTGGGAATCCCACGGGCATGGATGTGTGTGACATTTCGACATATTGAGTTAGATGCTGCACATTCATTTTTACAAAATGGTTACTGGCAAGTCATCAGATCCAGAAATGGTGTAAAAACCACCGTTTAGAGGCCATTTTTCCCCGCAAAGCGGGGGTTGGCCTTTTCGGGGACCGTGGTAGTTGTTGTTTTTTTGGCCCCTTTTTGAAGCAATGTTTTACGGCCGGATGCCCTTCCTGACGCCAACCCTTTTTGCCGCCTTCAACGACAAACAGGGAATTACCAGTGAACTGGTACTCAATTAGCCGACCTCGGAAGGATGACAGGCTGAGTCAACCCCCCTGGCATTAATTCGGCGATCGACCGAGATTCGAACCCAGGATCCTAAGCCGGCACCCTAGCCGCTAGCCCAACACCAGAAATGGTGTCATGAACACAATTTATTTACGCACAAGCACAAAAGCAAGACGGGCCGATTTCCGATTCCGACGGGCCGACGGGCGAGACGGGCCGATTTCCGATTCCGACGGGCCGATTTGGAGCAAGAAAAAGAACGAGACGGGAGAAAAAGGAGAGAAACGAGACGGGGAAAGCCGATTGGAGAGGCGAGTGAGGCGCGATTGGAGAGGAGTGTGAGGCGCGATTGGAGAGGAGTGTGAGGCACGATTGGAGAGGAGTGTGAGGCGTGATTGGAGAGGAGTGTGAGGCACGATTGGAGAGGAGTGATTGGAGGGGAGTGTGAGGCACGATTGGAGAGGAGTGTGAGGCACGATTGGAGAGGAGTGTGAGGCGCGATTGGAGAGGAGTGTGAGGCGCGATTGGAGAGGAGTGTGAGGCGCGATTGGAGAGGCGTGTGAAGGATTGGAGAGGAGAGGAGTGTGAGGGATTGGAGAGGTGAGGGATTGGAAAGGAGAGGGATGTGAGGGTTTGGAGAGGAGAGGAGTGCTAGGTGGAGAGAGGAGAGTGTCAGGTGGAGACAGGAGAGTGTCAGGTGGAGACAGGAGAGTGTCAGGTGGAGAGGAGTGAGGGGTCACATATTATGTGAAATAACTAAATTCACACCATTTCTGGATCTGATGACTTGCCAGTAACCATTTTGTAAAAATGAATGTGCAGCATATAACTCAATATGTCGAAATGTCACACACATCCATGCCCGTGGGATTCCCACGGGTGACCCCGCTAGTATATATATATATTGTTGCGGATACGAGGATTGTGTTTTTTTATTGTGTTGTATTGTATTGTAAATTGTTGTAAATATCACCCTCTGTAAAAGGTAATGATTCCTTGTAAATACCTCCGTAGTGTAAAGGTCAAAGAGCGTCCCATAATTAGTCCATAAAGCATACACGTCAGCCAATCATAGAATACCCCTGTTCGATAGATATATCTTTATTATGTGTATTAGTGTAAGGCCTTGTCTTCCATTAAGATGACACTCCATTGCACCAAGTGAAATAGAGTAGATTCCTTTCACTTTCCCCTTTCATCATTGCCAAGCCTCGATTGCCAATTACATCCCCTCCAAAACCACCATTGAGCATGTGCTCGGGTCGGGGGAGACGGGCGTGCCCGCCCGTCGTCATCAAGGGCGGAGCCAGAGGGTCGCGCGACCAACCAGGGCCGAGGTGAGCACACCGATGGGCGTGTCCTGAAGGCCGGCGGCTTGATCGCCGGAGGCGTTATAAAGGCGCGCGCGCAAGAAGCAAGGGGGTGGTCGGTGGTGAGGAGTGATTGGACCAAGAGAGAGAAAGAGTGGTTGGACCAAGAAAGAGAACATAGAGAACATCCAAGGAGAGGACATCCCGGAAAGCACAAAGCCTGCTATTCGTCGCCTTGCTCGCCAAGGTTGGACTGAGCAGTAGTTAACAGCAAGAAGCCTGTTGTAGTCCTGGAAAAGCGCGTGACGTCCACCGCCGCAGCAGCAGACAACAGCAGCAGCAGCGGCGGCCACAGCAGCAACAACAGCCGCTTGGGGCCTGGACGGCGGTTTTGAGCAGGGCCGCGAAGGAACGGCGGCTGATAAACACGCCGATCGTGCTGCAGGACCCCCTTGGACCTTCCTCTCCCTCCAGCCATCCACCTCCTGCCTTTCCATCCTTTTGTGTACGTGAGTTTGTTCTGTTTGTTTTGTCCCTGGGGATTTAATTAAGCTTGTATAAGGAATTTGCACTGTGTCTCTAATTCTTCTGTATATTATTTTATTATCTTTCCTTCTTCCTTGGTTATTTTGAGCCTGTATATAGTAGGAATAAATTTAGTAGTATTTCCAACCTTTTTGCCTTCTTCTTCTTCTTCTTCACATCCGTGTCGCTTTTGTCTTTTCCATATTGAATAGCTGTGGCGCGATCCGGCCAACGTTCGGGGATCGGGTTAATCGGGGTAACTGTTAGGCCGCGGTGCCATCCGCTCGGCAAACCAACATCCTTATCCACGGGCCGTAACAATTGGTGTCAGGAGTGTCGGATTCGGACCTGGGACTAAATTTATTTAGCCCAAATTTTGGAACACCAATTGTACGATTGGCAGTAACAATTGGTGTCGGGAGCGGGAACGGACCCGAAGCGCGCTTAACGCGCTCAAAATTACGAGCTACTGAAATTTGTTTTGTTTTACAAAACCCGAATTTTGAAATCGCGCCATGGCTGGTCAAGGCGACGGGATGTCGGTGGGAGAGATAGACGGGGAAGAATCGACCCAGGACCTCGGGGAAATGTATGTGGAGGAGGGCAATGAGGAGGTGGTTGAGGAGGTTTCAGGCGCGCAAAATGGCGCTCTCGCGCACGAGGTTACGGGCGCGCAAAATGGCGCCTCGCACATGGCTACGGCGACCGCGCCCGCGACCGTAGCAGCACTGCCGGTGGATTCGAACCTTTTTCTCCTGCAAATGGGGGCCCTTATGGACAAAATGGGGGAACGGCTAGAAGCTAAATTTGAGGGGTTAGACAATAATTTTAAGGGGTTAGACAAGAAATTTGAGGGGTTAGACAAGAAATTTGAGGGGTTAGACAATAATTTTAAGGGGTTAGACAAGAAATTTGAGGGGTTACACAAGAAATTTGAAGGGTTAGACAATCAGATAGAGGGGGTGAAAGATGGGTTAGAGGGGTTAGAAAACAAGATGGAAAACAAATTGCGGGAAATAGGGGAGCAATCCGCCCGAGAAATTAAACAAATGGGAGAGCAGATAGAGGAGGTGAAAATCGGGGTAGAAACCAAATTGGATGCTCAGAGGGATGAATTGGGACAGATGAGGGTGGCATCTACAAAAGAGAGGGAGGAGATGAAGGAGGAGATACGACGAGGTGTGAGCGAGGAGGTCTCGGGGGTACGCGAGGAGGTAAAGCGAGGTGAAAAGCGTATAGAGAAAGAGGTGAGAAATGGGACGGCAAAGTTACAAGGGGGCATAGAGGACTTGACGCAGGAGGTGGAACAGCTGACGGTGGGACAGACGGAGTTAGCGGAGCAGGTACAAAGGAATACTGCGGTACTAGGAGGGTTAAAAGCGACACAAAGAGACATCAAGGACGACTTGATAGCGACGAAGAGGCAATGTCAGATGGTACGTGAGGGACTGACAACGAGGTTGGACGAGGTGACAGAAGTAATGGAGACGAAGGACCGGGAGGTGAGGGCGCACATAGAGACGGTCAAGGCAGCCTTAGAGGACGAAATTGAGGAGACGCACCGGGAAATAAAAGAGGTGAAGCAAAAGTTAGAGAAGGTGGAAGAGGGGGTGAGTGAAATTAAGAAGAGACGGACAGAAACTAAGAGAGAAATACAGGAGGAGGTGATGGAATATGTACAAGGTCGGTGCTCAAATCGTGATGATGTGCTCGCTAACCAAATAAAGAGTTTGCAGGTGGCGAAGGAGGTGCGGAGACGAGGTGCCAAGGTGAGTGGCGATATATTCGGAAATGCATATGATGTGAGGGGAGCTTCAGTCGGCTTGGGGGTTGATTTGGATCCGGGTGTTCGTGAGAGGCCGTTGGTGAAGTGTGCGACAGGTATGGTGTGCGAAGGAGGAGGTGTGCGAGAATGTCCGACTCTGGGGTCTGTGAGGAAAAAGTGCGTGCCGAGGAGTGAGTGTGCTGTCGAGAGTGAGTCGGTCGTAGCGCGTGTGCGAGGGAGCACATGGAAGCGCATAGTGAGGAGTGTTACAGAGGATGTAACGAGAGAGTGTACACCTGTGGTGAGTGTTACAGAGGGTGTAACGAGAGAGTGTGCGCAAGTGGATGCGCGAGAAAGGTGTGTAACGGACGGGTGCATGGGGAAAGAGTGCGCTGTCAAGAGTAAGGGAGAATGCATGCCTGTGGTGAGTGTTACAGAGGGTGTAACGGGAGAGTGTGTGCAAGAGTGTGTGCGAGAAAGGTGTGTAACGGACGGGTGCATGAGGGAAGAGTGCGCTGTCAAAAGTAAAGGAGAATGCACGCCTGTGGTGAGTGTTACGGAGGAAGTAACGGGAGAGTGTGCGCAAGAGGATGCGTGAGAAAGGTGTGTAACGGACGGGTGCATGGGGAAAGAGTGCGCTGTCAAGAGTGAGTTGGTCGTAGCGCGGGTGTGAGGGGGCACATGAAAGCGCGTAGTGAGGCTGGTCAATCCAAGAGTGGGGAGTGTTACAGAGGATGTAACGAAAGAATGCACGCCTGTGGTGAATGTTACAGAGGATGTAACGGGAGAGTGTTCGCGAGAGGATGTGCGAGGAAGGTGTGTAACAGAGGAGTGCATGAGGAAAGAGTGCGCTGTAAAGAGTGGTGGTGAGAGTAGTGAGAGTGAGACGGAGCGTGAGTTGGTTGTGGCAGGTGAGAGAGGATGCACACCTGGAATGGTAGAGCGTGTATGGGAATGCATGCTGGAATTGGTAGTGAGGCACGTGGTTGGTTGTGCAAGTGAGAACACACCTGTGGTTGTCGCCGAGGAGGTGACCGAGAAGGGGGCGCGAAGAGGTGTGTTGGTGAGGTGTGTGAACGACGAGTGTGTGCAAAGGTGTGCGGTGGTCAGGTGTGTGACCAAGTCTGTGAGCGAAAGAACGAGTGCAATGACGAAGTATGCGGGGTGTATGGGCGGCGTTAGAGCACCGAGCTCGGTGAGGGTGAAAGGGGTAGCGTATGCATGTGAGCATGCAGGTGAAGCATCGACGGTAACCGGGTTAGCGGTTAGAACGACATTTAGCCGAATCGGGCCCTCGGTGCGTGCCGAGCAGCTTCGCGTGCCGTGAGGACCAGCGTGGATCCGAACCACGGCGGTTTCGAAAGAACCGCCGTACGCGATCCACGCCGGGCCGCGCTTTGAACGGCCGCGTCCGTGCTCCATTAAGCGGAGCGGGCAGCCCAATAGGAAGGGTCGTCATGGCGACCCCTTTTTGTTGAGGCGTTCCGGCAGGTCGAGATCGGGCCATTGTACGGCTCTGTGCCGAGATGGTGCGTGGGATCTCATCCCGGGTAAACCTCCTTCCCTGCACCGAGTGCCGGACGTATCCAGCCGCTGGCACCAAACAACCCGCATTCATTAAGCCGAGCTTTAGAAGTGAATTGGCGCACCGAGAGGCACTAGTGAGTAGACGTGATGATGAGGATAGTGTTTTGGACCCGAAATTGCAAAGCAAAATTTGATGATTGGTAGAATGATTGGCAGTAATGATTGGCAGATAATGGGTAGTGATTGGCAAATTTTTGATTTTTTGAATTTGGACGAGCAAAATTTATAGTGAGAGATACCCGATGTGGTGGGATGGCAACTCTGCCATCTCTCACATGAGGGGGCAAAGGAGCACTAGATTTATGGGGTTTATGGCAGTGAAAACTAGCCCTGGAGGGTTAGGATATAATGATAGGGATCTAGAGAAGATGACAATAGGTAACGGTAAGGTTTAGGTAGTGACAATGATACCTGTAGTGGGGACGCAGGTAGATTAGTGTGGATGATAATGACCTGGTATGTGCTTAGTTTAAAGGGAAGACGGGGAGCACTAAGTTAGCAGGGCAACAGGTAGATTAGATGATGCCGTGTGTAAGGAACAGGTGAGATTGCACAGGTGTGCAACTGGACAGGTGTATGGAGCAGTGTATGAGTGAGTGATGGTGATGAGTATTGTGCTGACCAAATGGTCCAGGAAGGAAGGAGGGTGCAGGTGGCACCAGGTGTGATTGCACAGGTGTGCAACAACAGGTGAATGGAGAATGGTTGTGTGGAATACATGGTCTGGAGTATATGGAGTATTGGAATGGATGATCGTGGAGTGAGTATGGTGGAAACTATGGAGTGGAGTGGATGGTGCAAAGGTGTGAATGGGGGAAGGATGGACCCCCATCACGAATACCCGGGGAGGGTAGTGTAAGTGTTAGGTAGAGGGTATAGGTAAATTGTGGTTGGATATTGGCATCTGTGGTGCGGGTGAAAGAATGGTATTTGGATGGGTGCATTAGTGTTGTGGAAATGGCTGGGCGTGTAGCCTGTTAGTGTGTGTAGTTGGTTTGGGCACTCCACCACTGTGAGGATGGCCAGGTGAGGCCGCAGGTGGGCTCTGGGAGCCGGTAGAGTTGTTGTGGATGGGGCCCGAGGATCCGGAGGACGGACCCGGGTAGCCCAGTGCCAGAGGGCACCGAGGGGTGACAGAGCCAGGAGGGGCCTTCGCAGGTTAGATAGGTTAGGGTGAGGAGCTAGGTAAGCTCGGGTGGCAACTACAGTGGTGGAGGTGTGCAGGTGGGTAGACCTGCTAGGAGAGCTGCACGACCCAGCCTGGAAATTGTGCAAGGGCACCGGGAGATGAATCGGGGGAGTGAGACCCCAAATTGAGAAGCACCACAGTTTTGTCAATGGGAATTGGTTTTTAGAACCCATAGTGTAAGTTGGCCAATGGATTGGCAGGGAAAGACCCCGGGTAGTGTAAAGTGTGTTAAAGTCATTTAGAGGATAGTTAGGATTGAAGTCTCCTCGCACCATCTGCATCCACTCACCTGGGATGACGTACCTCCACACCATGCCATGTTTTATTATTTTTATTGATGCAAAAGTTTGGATTGTGAGACGCATCATGACGTGGGTGTGACATTGTGCTGATGTTCCATCTCTGCCTTCTTATGAGGATTGATGATGAATTGGGTGATGGCAAATTTTGGAAAGAGGGATTGTGGGAACGAATTTGGTAGAGGGGAAATATGGGGGAGACGTGACAGTAGTGACGAATTTGTAAATGTGTAGATTTTTGTAAATATGGGGTAAGGGCAAGGCTAGAGTAGGTGACAGGGGGGGGGGGGGGTGACGTACGGTAGGGACGAGCTTTCTCACTTCGCTCTCCGTACGCACTTCGCCTTGCATTGCCTTGTTTGATGTGTACCCTTGTGACCTTACCCCTCGCTCATCTGTCTGTCCCCCCTTTTGTCTCCCACATGAGGACCTGTGCGCCACTGGGCGCCGAGGGGAGCGTGCGTGAGTCCGCCATTGTGCGCCCGGAACTCCCAGAACCAGCTGTCTGCATCGATGCACCACATTATGGACCACATGTCTGTGGCTGAGCACCACTGATGGACCCCATGGGTTGGGGCATGGCCCCTCTGCTGGAACCGGCCATGAGGGCCCGAAATATTGCTGGCGGACCTTGGCCACAGGGCACCGATGCCCCACAGGTGAACCACACTAGTCGGCCCTGTGGGCCATAAATAAAATAAATAAAAATGGACACGTTGGGTGCATTTTAATAGTGCAAATAGGCCGCCAGCAAAGGAAGATGACAACACCAGGAAAATAATAATAGCCAGCAGAGGGAGCCGAAGAGCAAGAGACCACCTGCAGGGTTAGGGGTTGTTGTTTTTATTTTTATTGATGAACAATGATGACTGTGCACCGATTGGTGCTTGAGGGTGTGTTGGTGCATTTTGGGTGCTTTCATGGTGCGTCGATGCAGAGCAGACTGTCTCCCCCCCAGAAAGAACAATCACAGGTCCTGGGTTGCGTTTTGTAAATAAAGTAAAGCCATTGTAAATAATGCTCCCCACCGTCAGTGTATAGTTTGAAGACCATTCCGCAATTCGGTTAGCTGTGGGCGTGAGTCTGTTAGGTAGGGTGCAATGGAGCAGCGGGACATATTTATTTATGTTTTAAAACTGTCGCACTCAGGGTCAGGTTAAAAGTAGAGGGAACTACACCTACGTGTCACACTAAGTTAAAGTTATAGGCCCGGGAAGTGCCTAAGCGGAGGAGGGTGCAGTGTTGCGGATACGAGGATTGTGTTTTTTATTGTGTTGTATTGTATAGTAAATTGTTGTAAATATCACCCTCTGTAAAATGTAATGATTCCTTGTAAATACCTCCGTAGTGTAAAGGTCAAAGGGCGTCCCATAATTAGTCCATAAAGCATACACGTCAGCCAATCATAGAATACCCCTGTTCGATAGTTATATCTTTATTATGTGTATTAGTGTAAGGCCTTGTCTTCCATTAAGATCTGCCAGCCACCCTCTGATGGTTAAACTGCCGAAATCTCGGCTCTCTGCTCACCTTCACTCTTTCATTCCTCTTTTCTCCCGCCTCTGGAACAAACTCCCACACTCACTTCAATCACACTCCTCCCTCCAGGTCTTCAAAACAGCTGTTCACCACCATCTCTTATCTTCCCCCATCCAAAACCTTGATCTTTTCTACCCCCACTAATTCACCCCAGATCCACCTTGTTTGAAATTCCAACTTCTTTCCTGGAAGTCTTGGCAGGGTCCATATGTTTTATACCTCTCCCACCCCCCCCCCCTTCCCATGCCTTGCCCCCAAAGCCCTCTCCCTCCCACAGTTCTCTCGATGTCTCCATGTCTCTCGGTCCCTGCTCTCAAATGTTGTGTTTGTGTCCTTCCCCCTCTCTCCCCATCTTGTCTACCGCTCCCGATGTTATTTGTTTTGTGTGTCTGTTTGTCTTTCTGTGTGATTAATGTTCGCTCTTTCACGAGCCTCGATCTTGTATACAACAAAAAAAAAAAAAATGACATTCCATTGCACCAAGTGAAATAGAGTAGATTCCTTTCACTTTCCCCTTTCATCATTGCCAAGCCTCGATTGCCAATTACATCCCCTCCAAAACCACCATTGAGC
Source organism: Myxine glutinosa (assembly GCF_964187855.1). Taxonomy (NCBI): domain Eukaryota; kingdom Metazoa; phylum Chordata; class Myxini; order Myxiniformes; family Myxinidae; genus Myxine; species Myxine glutinosa. The sequence goes on along the minus strand of NC_136262.1, from coordinate 24,181,189 downwards.
ATGTGCTCGGGTCGGGGGCGACGGGCTTTGCCGCCCGTCGTCATCAAGGGCGGAGCCAGAGGGTCGCGCGACCAACCAGGGCCGAGGTGAGCACACCGATGGGCGTGTCCTGAAGGCCGGCGGCTTGATCGCCGGAGGCGTTATTAAGGCGCGTGCGCAAGAAGCAAGGGGGTGGTCGGTGGTGAGGAGTGATTGGACCAAGAGAGAGAAAGAGTGGTTGGACCAAGAAAGAGAACATCCAAGGAGAGGACATCCCGGAAAGCACAAAGCCTGCTATTCGTCGCCTTGCTCGCCAAGGTTGGACTGAGCAGTAGTTAACAGCAAGAAGCCTGTTGTAGTCCTGGAAAAGCGCGCGACGTCCACCGCGGCAGCGGCAGACAACAGCAGCAGCAGCGGCGGCCACAGCAGCAACAACAGCCGCTTGGGGCCTGGACGGCGGTTTTGAGCAGGGCCGCGAAGGAACGGCGGCTGCTAAACGCGCCGATCGTGCTGCAGGACCCCCTTGGACCTTCCTCTCCCTCCAGCCATCCACCTCCTGCCTTTCCCTCCTTTTGTGTACGTGAGTTTGTTCTGTTTGTTTTGTCCCTGGGGATTTAATTAAGCTTGTATAAGGAATTTGCACTGTGTCTCTAATTCTTCTGTATATTATTTTATTATCTTTCCTTCTTCCTTGGTTATTTTGAGCCTGTATATAGTAGGAATAAATTTAGTAGTATTTCCAACCTTTTCGCCTTCTTCTTCTTCTTCTTCTTCTTCACATCCGTGTCGCTTTTGTCTTTTCCATATTGAATAGCTGTGGCGCGATCCGGCCAACGTTCGGGGATCGGGTTAATCGGGGTAACTGTTAGGCCGCGGTGCCATCCGCTCGGCAAACCAACATCCTTATCCGCGGGCCGTAACAATATATATATATATATATATATATATATATATATATATATATATATATATATATATATATATATATATATATATATATATATATTGTTACATATTTATGTGAATGAATGTGAATTACCATGCAGGTCTTTGCTTCCGGGTGTAGTATATTAAGTTGTTGGGTAGTTGTTGTGGTTGGAGGGTCAGGAGCCCTTCTGAAAGAGTGGCAGGAAACGGAAGTGGCCGGAAACGGAAGTGACCGGAAAGGGAGGAGGAAAAAACACGAGGAGAGAAAAGGACGGGGCTTCTTCTTCCTCGCCCCGCGACGACGAGAAGGTGGAATCGACCTTACGCTGCGCGGAAAACGCGCCGTTGCGAAACGTCTGGCGAGAGGAGTTACCTGGGCGGTAAATACCTTTGGACACGTCCAGTCACTGTGAGTTCGTGCACGAAACCAAGCGTCCGGGACAGTTTGCCCCGTCTACAAAGACGCGTACGGGTCCGCACGTTGGGCCTCGCTCGCGTCGGAAGCCGCGCTGGGTTTTGCCCCGTCTACAAAGACGCGTACGGGTCCGCACGTTGGGCCTCGCTCGCGTCGGAAGCCGCGCTGGGTTTTTGCCCATCTACAAGGATGCGTAAGAGTCGCACTTGGGGCCTCGCGCACGTTGGACGCCGCGCTGGGTTTGCCCCGTGGCTTGGCAAGGAGGTGCGCTGCAGCCGCGGCCCCAGTCCGAGACGGCACGTTTAGAGCACGTCCGCCCGGGGCTCGTTCAACCGCCCGTGTGCGGAGAGGAGAGACATTGACCACGGAGGGAGTCAGGAGTGGGGCTCACGTGAGGAATGTATAAGATTAAGATGGCCATCTTAGAGTTTGTGTAGATGAGTTCACATGGTTGTAATATTGATTGTGCATTGTTGATGGTTGTTGATTGCTCAGTGAATATATTATTGATTATTCCGGATCCTTGGTGTGGGGTTTCTTCTTGACCGGAATTCATATTGATTGCGTTACGAAAGCGTATAAACCATATATCTTTCTGGCGGGGTCCCTCCCACGGTCCGGGGGTCACCAAGACCAGGTAGTTACCGGGAGGACCACGTAACAGAATTGGGGGCTCGTCCAAATTACGATTTGCGGTTTCGCAATTGGGTCTACGTCCGGGATCTAAAAGTGTATAAAATAATAAAATAATAATATTTTTGGTAATTAAAATTTATTAATTAATTATTAATTGGTAATATTTTTTTTTGAGAAATTGGGGAAAGTCTTGGGGTGAAGGTTAACAGGTGTTAACGATAGGCACCATGGCGTTTGTGGCACAGAACTTTGGGGTAACCCCGAGTGAGGCACAGTTCCGAGCGTTGCTAAAGTCGGATCTCTTGAAATTGGCCAAACATTTTAACTTGGAGGTCCGAACTAATTTGAGGAAGGCAGAGTTGCAGGCCACGGTGATACAATCTATGGTGGGATTAGGAACATGGGACGAGTTAGCCTGGGAGTGGCTACCCGAAGAACCAGAAGACGTGGAGCTCCGGAAACTGGAGTTGCAATTACGGAGCCAGGAACGGATCAAAGAAGAAGAAAGGAAAGCAGAAGAGAGAAGAGAAGAGAAGCAAGCAGAGGAAAGGAGAGTGGAACGAGAACTCCAGGAAAGGTTAAAAGAAGAAGAAAGGAAAGCAGAAGAGAGGAGAGAAGAGAAACAAGCAGAGGAAAGGAGAGTGGAACGAGAACTCCAGGAAAGGTTAGCAGAAGAAGAAAGGAAAGCAGAAAAGGAAAGAGCAGAAGAAGAAAGGAAAGCAGAAAAGGAAAGAGCAGAAGAAGAAAGGAAAGCAGAGGAGAGGAGAGAAGAGAAACAAGCAGAGGAAAGGAGAGTGGAAAGAGAACTCCAGGAAAGAAGAGAAAAGGAACAAGCAGAGGAAAGGAGAGCTGCAAGGGACCTCGAAGCAGAGGAGAGAAAAGCGGAAAGGGAATTAAAGGAACGTGACATGCAGCTTCAGCAAGAAATCAAATTCAAGGAGCTGGAGTTAATGAGAGAACGGGGAGAGGCACCACCCTTGCTGACGGGGTCGACACCTAACCAGAAAACCTGGGATGTGGGCAGACATGTGAGGCTGGTTCCACCGTTCAGTGAAAAAGAAGTCGCGAAATTTTTTCCACACTTTGAGAAAGTGGCTCGACAATTAAACTGGCCGGAGGAGGCATGGACCATACTCGTGCAAAGTGTGCTGGTGGGGAAAGCTCAGGAAATTTATTCGGCGCTACCAATGGACCAATGTGCAGATTATGAGGTACTGAAGAAGCACATCCTCAAGGCCTATGAGTTGGTTCCGGAAGCTTACAGGCAAAAATTCAGGAATGCCAGGAAGAGGGAGAGTGAGACCCATGTGGAGTTTGCCAGAGTGAAAGAAAACATGTTTGATCGGTGGTGTGAGTCAAAAGGAGTCGGGAAAGACTTCGAGACATTGCGGGACTTGATCCTGGTGGAGGAATTCCAGCAGTGTGTCCACGAGGACATCAAAGTGTACCTGCAGGAAAAGAAGGTACCAAAGTTGTGGGACGCAGCCACCATGGCAGATGATTATGCCTTAACCCACCGAATAGGGGTCCACGAACCTAACTCCTCGCCTAGATCTCCGCAGGGGAGGTGGGGAACAGCAGGTGCGGAGAACGACCATACATGGCGGCGGCCTCGAGATGATTATGGGGACAACTATGATACCCCACCGGTTCGAAATCAGAGGGATGCGGGCCCAAGACAAACTTATAGTTCGGGGGGCCCGAGGCAGACCCCGAGTTTTTCCTCCGGGCCTACTTGCGCGTTTTGCAAAAAACCTGGACACTTGATGTCCAGTTGTTACCTCATGAAAAGGGACAACCCAGAGCGGAGTCCGACTATTACAACTCCGAATGCGATGGCTAGCGTAAGAAATCGCCATCAAGAGGGTTACCAACCATTTATTTCCGAGGGGTTTGTGTCACTGGATGGAGCCTCGACTAACCGGAGACCGGTTAGGATATTGAGAGACACAGGGGCCCATCAATCTTTAATGCTTGAAGGCATTTTGCCATGGTCCGAGGAGACGGCAACGGGGGATAGTGTTCGTTTACAGGGGATCGGGGGCGGTGTTAGTGCTCCCCTTCAGGTCATCCAGTTGGAGTCCGATTTGGTGTCAGGACCGGTCACCGTCGGTTTACAAGCCACGTTTCCTGTAGAGGGTGTATCTGTGGTTCTCGGGAATGATTTGGCCGGGGGTCAAGTTTATGGTAACCTGAGGGTTGATAAAGAGCCCAGCAGGGAAAATAACACCACACCAGCTCGGGATGGTGACAAAAGTGCCAAGTTATTTGTAGGGGGACTGAACTTCAAAACAGAGGAAGAAGTTCTGACCTCTGTCTTCAACAGATATGGGCCGCTGGTGGAAGTGCGGTTGGTAAGAGACTGGGAAACGCAACAGTCAAGAGGGTTCGGCTTTGTCACGTTTGCCAGCACAAAAGACGCCAGAGAGGCAGAGAAGAATTGGAATGGCAAGGATTTGGAGGGTCGGACCATAACAGTAGGGAAGGCATTTCGTAGGCGTCGAGAGGTCTACAGGAGAGGACAACTGGGCGGTAGTTTTGGTGGTGGCCGCAGTCAATATTATTATGGAGGCTCCCTGAGTTACGGCCGCTCCCGAAGGAAGAAGGGGCAAAGTAGTGGCCGAGAAGAAGACCGGTATTCAGGGGACTACAGGGACCAGTGGTCCCACCCTAATTATTAGGGACGTTC